>NC_034013.1:8579563-8681859 GCF_000346465.2 Prunus persica | reverse complement strand
ATGTACTTAACCTGAGATGAGATGGCAGATGACATGGGTTGCCATGTCATGTGCCACATGTGTTGGTATCCAAAAGTTAGTAAACAAGTTGGTGCCCATAGCGTTATTGATATAAAAATATCATAGATGAAGCAAAAGTTGAAAGCTGATTTCAACTAACATTAATTGTACAAATAACATGTGAATTTCAGTCCATGGTAAGGTAGAAATGATCACTTGTACCTGCAGAAGAGGCTTTGTCACTCTCTGATATTAGAAATGAAGTGCAGGCCACCAAAGGGATCTTGGGTTTGTGTAACAAACGCCACTCATCAATGTTTTCCATTTGGTGTTGATCCAAACTTGAAGGAATTCCCTTGTCTACAATGCTAAAAATCTTCTCAGTTTTACCAAGATTGTAAACTGCATCCCTCACACTTTCCTCCTTCTTTTCGATTTTGCTGTTGAGACACCTGATGGTTGTGGGAGCAAATATTTTCGTCTCCAATTACAGCACGCCACGTGGAAAAGAAGATTATCTCTTAAATTAATTAATTGAACCAGTTTATCTGGCTAATTAATTAATTGGAATAAATATCTTAATTAATATGATATTATCTTTATTTAATAAGATAATATCATTAATTCAGATATTATATTCATAAAAGGAGATAATATCATTTAATTCAGATATTATCTAAGTCCGACTCGATCCCTACGAATTTGGGTAAAGAATAAACTCAGCATATTCTCTACGAAATCCTAGTCTCGAGACGACCTCATTCATCATTCAAGGTACATCTAAACCTACTCCTAATACCCAAGACAAATATCCGAAGCTCTCTCTCCCTCTCCACTCTCCATATTTTCTCCACACGGCTCCAACCACCACACACGGCTCCGGCCGCCTGGTTCACACTCTACATACAACTCCGTACCCTTTGCTTAGCAATTGTTTTCCTACAAACACTCGAACCAACTTAGGTATCGGAGGGCTTTTGGCCAACACTCCCTGGGTGTGGTCTATTTACTCCAATCTTTTTTATAGGAAACAAGGAAAAGAGAGAAGGAAGATCGAAGGTTGAAGAATCTAGAAGCGAATATTCTCCCGCGAGATTATTTGCACAAACATTTGGTGCTTTCATTGAGAGCACGAGTTATACTCAATGCATGCTCAAGGAATCCGTTCCTCCTATTTTCTAATCCATCGAAGCCTTCCAAACAACCATGGTTGGAAGCAAGCGCATGAGGAGCAAAACCGCCGTGATGGCTCAATCCGTGACGGCCCAAAGCTGCTCCTCCCATGATCCCGTGATTGACATGGCAGCTCTACCACCTCTCGCTGCCACGAACCTGCAGCAGCCACCCCGTGTGACTGGAACCACCGTGCCATTTGCCGAACTCGCAGCGAGGACCACTGCATTGGCCTCTGCCGTCGTCGTACCATCTCAAGGCCCCGTGGCCGGATCTAGCCACCTTCATAGCACCGCCGTTGAGCATGGTGGAACCTCACATCAAGGTGGGCTCACTACCACCGCTGACTTTGGCCAAATTTTAGAGCAAATTCAAGCATTCCCTCCATTGCCTCCACGCTCGACGCACACTCCCACGTACACATCCAATGAAACCTTAGCCCGTATGCAATTGGGCTCCATACATTTCTCTCCTCCCGATCCACGAAGTCAAGTAGACTTTAATCTGAGAGTTGACCAGCTAACTCAGAGAATGGATGACCAAAACAATTTAATGAGGTAGCTCCTCAACCAAATAGACTTGGCTCAAAACCTTGGCCTTGGACAACAGGGCGAAGAGAGAAGGATGAACGAAAGGGCCGATGGGCAGTTCGGTGGGAACCAAGCAGGCCGAGCAGGAATAAGTAGACAAGGAAATACACAACAAAGCGATCAGCTTGCTGACATGTCGCAAGCATCTGCAAGTCACACTCAAAGCAGACGAAGTCTCCCATCCAGATTGAATTTAAGGACAAACGTGCGCGATAGGTTGGGCCCACAACTTGGCATCCGAGCCCGCAGGGAAATGTTCATGAAAGGCTAGGCTCCTAGGGAGGTCAAACTGACAATCGCCGCAATAAGGATTATGAAGAGAGGTGCTCCGCTACCCGCTCGCAGAGAAATATTCACGAAAGGCTAGGCCCTCAGGGACGTCAACCTGGTAACCCTTACAATGAGGACCGTGAAGAAAGGCACCCCACTGCTTGCTTTCGAAGAACCAATTCTCATTGCCAAACTACTGGAAATCCCTCGCAAGCGCAATCCACCAACACTCTACCTAGGCATCGTAACCGAGAAGGTCGACCCTTACAAACCAATGAGGAAGTCAATCAACATCGCCTAAATCGTGAAGGTCATCAACGTGACCGACTAGCCATGCGTGCAGAAGACTTTGAGAAGCTTGTGAATAACTGACTTCGAGACTTAAAGATTGATGGAAATTTCGAAGATGCACTACGCATTGAGGTAGACCGAGCAAACTCCTCACCTTTCACCGCCAAAATGGAGCAGGCTACTCCCCCGAAATGATTCTGAACACCCTTTTTCACATGCTTCATAGGCGATTCTGACCTCGAACGTCATCTGAAGCATTTCAAGAGCCTTATGATCCTCTACAAAGCCGAAGACGCGCTAATATGCAAGGTGTTTGCAATGACTTTGCGAGGAGCAGCTCAGGATTGGTTCCACACATTGCCATCCGGGTTGATCAGCAACTTTAAGGAGCTTACTTACGTCTTCACTAAAGAATACACTTTTTATTAAACGATTAAGAAGAACATTAACCATCTGTTCAACCTGCGCAAGAAGCCCAACGAATCTCTTTAATATTACATCAAGAGGTTCAAAGCAGAAAAGGCCAACATCGTAGGGTTCGACGACCAAATAGCATCCTCTGCTTTCAAGAAAGGTCTTCCAGCAGAACATGACTTATACCGCGAGCTGACTATCACTCCCAGTCAGACTCTGGCAGAGGTCTTCGCGACCGCAGAATGCTATGCACTCTGGGATGACGATCGAATCGTCGCGAAGAAGTGCACTGAGTAGGAAGAACGACCCACCAAGCTGGCAGACCAAAGAAGCGACAGGCTTGGTAGTAAGGACAAAAACAAACGCAGGTCGCCCCTACAAGGAAACGCTACGAAAAAAGAGAACTACACCAAGTTCTCCTCAAATTTTAGCCCAAGTGAAGGACAAACCTTGGGTAAAAAGACCGCCACCCTCGAAAGGAGATCCGGACAAGAGGGATACCAGAAAGTATTGTGCTTTCCATACGACACGGGCACAATACGAATAATTGCTTTGCTTGGAAAGTGTACCTCGAAGAACTTATGAGAGAAGGTCAATGCACGGAGTTCATCACGAAGCGGGCCATCCAGCAGATTGAAAACCGTGATACCGCCAAGGAGCCACCCTAGAAGGTCATAAGGATTAATACAATCCTAGCCGACTCCGAGGAGTCCGGATTGACCAACAAAGAAAAGAAGAGGAAGATCAAACAGGCGACTATGATCTCCCAAGTCTCAACTTGCCTCTCATTGGTAGAAGACGATCCCGTGATAGGCTTCCAAAAGAAAGACTTAATCGGCCTTGATTTACCACACAATGACCCCCTTGTCATCAGCATTCAAATCGATCAGGTCATGGTCGACCTAATCCTTGCAGATGAGGGCAGTGCAGCCAACATCCTACAATTGGCAGTCATCTAACAGATGGGCTTAGAGACAAAGATAAATAAATAAGCCAATTCGTTGACTGGCTTCAATGACATAATAACGGTTACCGTGGACACAATAGATCTCGACGTTTACTCCCCACCTGTAATTAGCTCGCAAACATTCATGGTTATTGATGAAGTCTCACCTTACAATAACATTCTGGGCAGACCATGGATCGGCAAGATCAACGCCATCACCTCTGCCACACATCAGAAGATCCGATACCCAATCCTTGGGGGTGGTATTTGCCAGATCAACAGCGATCAGGCAATGACAAGGAAATGCTCAGCTCAAGGGCTGAAGAAAGACAAACAAACACAGTTCCTCCCTATGAATCAGGCAGATCTAAAGGGAGTAGAACAAGTAGAGAAGAAAGCAGATCCCGTTCCTGACGGCCGAGCAGACTAGGAAGGAAAGGGAATAACTACTCTCCAATAGCAATCAAATAGTCAGGACCAAGTCGAGGGACTTTGTCATGAGGTCTCTCCTGAAGAAGGATGGAAGCCCGAGGAGGACGTCGAGCTAGTACCCCTTGATCCTGACAAGCCATAGAGAAAAACGCGGATTGGCTCGGGCCTAAGCCAGGAGGAAAAAGTAGAGCTTGCAGCCTTCCTCCAGAACAACAAAGATGCATTTGCATGGTCACCATCCGACAAGCCAGGCATCGATCCCCAGATCATCTGCCATCGCCTACACGTCAACCCAGCTATCAAGCCTGTAGTGTAGAAGAGACGCAAATTTGCCTCTGAGCGGGTTACCATCATTAAAGCCGAGATCGACAAGCTTCTAGCTGCCGGGTTCATTGAAGAAGTCTCTTATGCAGAATGGCTAGCAAACGTTGTTCTAGTATTAAAGAAAGACAAAGGCCTGTGGAGAGTGCGTCGACTATACTGACCTCAACAAGCGTTCCATAAAGACAACTTTCCACTACCAAGAATTGATCAGCTTGTCGATTCAACTTCCGGCAATCAATTGCTAAGCTTTATGGATGCCTACTCCGACTACAACCAAAACATGATTCATGAAGAGGACAAGGCAAAGACCTCTTTTATCATCGAAAGAGGTACATACTGCTACAAGGTTATGCCCTTTGGGCTGAAGAATGTCGGAGCAACCTACCAAAGGCTGGTGAACAAAATTTTCAAGGAGCAAATCGGCAAGACCATGGAGGTCTACGTACACAACATGTTAGTCAAAGCTCCCGAGCGAGCAGACCACATCAAGAACCTTGCCGAGGCATTCAGCCTACTCCGAAAATACAACATGAAGTTGAACCCGAGCAAATGCACGTTTGGAGTCTTGTCCGGCCGATTCTTGGGATATTTAGTCACCCAAAGAGGAATTGAGGCACATCTAAATCAAATCAAGGCTATACTCAACATGAAGTCACCTGCCACGACAAATGAGATACAAAGCCTAATGGGTAGAACGGCAGCTCTCAACCGATTCCTCTCAAGATCTACCGACAAGTGCAGACCATTTTTCAAAGCCTTGAAGAAGGGATACAAAGACAAGTGGGATGACGAGTGTGAAGTAGCTTTTCAAAACTTGAAAACCTACCTCACTTCACCTCTCTTACTCTCAAAACTGATATAAGGCGAAGACTTGTACATCTACCAGGTGGTGTTCGACTCAGCTGTCAGCTCAGCTCTCATCAAAGAAGAGCTGGGGGCACAACATCTAGTATTCTACACTTCAAAAGCTCTCCTCGATGCAGAGACTCGCTATCCGAAAATAGAGAAGTTCATTTTTTTGCTTGTGGTTTATGCGAGAAAACTAAGGCCATACTATCAAGCACACCGGATAATTGTCATGACATAATTTCCTTTGAGATCGATCATCTACAGCCTTGATGCTTCTCAACGACTCATGAAATGAGCTATTGAACTCAGTCAATACGACCTCATCTATTGGCCGAAGACTGCTATAAAAGCCCAAGCTTTAGCAGATTTTGTTGTAAAGTTTACTCCGACAATTGAAGAAGAGAAGATGGTCACGAAAAGCAAGGAAAAAGCAGACGACACCTCCCCTATCGGTTCGAACCTAACTAACGATATGTGGCAGCTGCATGTAGACGGAGCATCAAATCACAAAGGAGCGGGGGCATGCGTCGTCATAATCACCTCAGACGGAACTTTGTTGGAACAAGCCATCACACTAGGGTTTTCTACATACAACTCCGTATCCTTTGCTTAGCTATTGTTTTCCTACAAACATTCGAACTAACTTAGGCATCGGAGGGCCTTTGGCCAACACCCCCAGGGTGTGGTCTATTTACTCCAATCTTTTTTACAGGAAACGAGGAAGAGAGAGAGGGAGGATCGAAGGTTGAAGGATCTAAGATCAAATATTCTCCTGCGAGATTATTTGCACAAACAATGGCCACAGATTGCGGTAAATTAGTGATACATGCACCCATTATGTCAGAGATCATGACAACCAAGGCCTCAAATAAGCTTTCATCTGTCTCGTTTCTGCTGCTGTCTTCATAATTTAGCAGAAGGGTTTGGCATACTCTGTACATGGAATGAGCAGCCAATTCCTTGATTGACCATTTTGAGGGGCTATCTCTTAAGCAATATTTAAAAAAAAAAAAAAACTAATTTGCTTCTTTTTAGATTATTCAAATATGGATTTTGCTATTTCTGAAAGTCCTTCAAGTGTTTCCTTTGGGCTCTTTCCCTGAAGTGACACTTTCCCAAGATCTACATCTAGCCATGTGTGATATAGATCAGCTTTTAGCCACACAATATCTGCTGCCTTTATGATGTTGGCAAGATCTCTTTTGCTATCCAGCTGCTTCTCAATGAGATTCATGTACGTGAGCCCCTTGTTTACGCCGTGTATCAGATTTTTCATTGAACCACTGCTGATGTTTGGAAGTGCAACAGCAATACTTGTTAGTGTCACAACAGGAAGAGCCCAACAATTTGGAGGCTCTTCACAGTCTAGAGAGGGAACTTGGTCACTGTCAAACTCTGCCACTCCTTTGAATACTTGTGAGGCTGTTGAGTTCTCCAAGAGCTTGATAAGATATTTGGGCTCTTCTTTCTTTCCTTTATGAATCCAATGATTAGTAGCATCGCAATTTGTATTCATCATGAAATGAACCAATGCATCCTCACCTTGAAGATACAAAACGTAATCGCTAAGACCTTGCCTTTGGTTTTGTTGTAACTCTGGTCCAGTGTCGAATTCAAACTTCTTGATCTTCCACTGTTTGAAATGTCGTGGAGTAAAAAGAGCCGACTTACAAAGAAAATGGAAATGAATTGGATCACTTTACTCAATAGGACAATCCCCTTCTGCATTGCAATACATAAGTCCAAGAGCTTGTTCCTTGCTTGATGAGCAAGTTTCCTGCAGTGCCTGTTCTGGATCCTAAAGTTTAATGGACACTTCTGCAACTCCATCAGTCCTTGAATCCAGTACCTTTCAATTTCAAATTTCAGAGAGAGATAGAGAGAGATAAGAGAGATAAACCAGGTAATGTAATATGATTGCCTCCCTGGGGGCGGTGGCTGCATGAGAGGCCTTGGTCGCAACTTTCACCTCCCTCCACAGTTGTGGACTTCGGCTGGAAGATGAAGATACCTGAACTTAAGAGTGGTTAGGGCCAGAAGCATTCATTCGTAGTTTTCTTCTTTTGTTTGGGCTTCAGCCCACCTATTAATCGAACAAGGACAAAGAAAGAAAGAGAGACTGATAATCAAAGTTATATGCAATGAGAGATTCCTATCAGAAATGGAGCTAAATAGTTTACAATTAAGAAAGGCGTATTCAATTTAGATTTTAAATGATTTTCAAAGAGTTATAAAGTTGACGGAGTTTAATTGGATTTAATTGAGTTTGACTGAATTTTACAAACTCCACATAGTTTTAATTGAATTCGTGTATAGATTTTAATTGAGTTTGTCAGAATTTTATTATTGATTTTAATAGAGTTTATAGCAATGGTGATGGTGGTGATCGCAATGGCAGTGGCGATGGTGGTTTGTGGGGGAGGTAGTGGTAGAGGAGGTGGGGGATGGTAGTGGAGGTGGCGGTGGGAGTAGGGTGTGGATGAGGTGGGGGTGATAGTGATGGTGGTGGTGGGAGTTCTCAGAGTGGCGGCGATGGTGGTGGTGCTGGCGGGGACGACGATGACTGTGGCAGTGGTGGCGGGCAACAACTGTGGTTATAGTCATGATAAGATGGTGGTAGTAGAAGTGGTGAAATCATATATTGATAATAAAAATAATATATTTATCAAAATCTTTGGGGGGAAACAAAGATTTGTCATGCCCTAAAATTAGTCTATTATCAAACAAAATTACTTTTTGTATTTTCTTTAAAATCAATGAGTTCTTGAATACACCCAAAATTTTATGAAATCTTTTAAAGTCGTGATTGAATACATTCAAATTTGAATGGAGTTCAAAAAGTTTGAATTGAGTACACATAGAATTGAATAGACTTCTATAAAATCGTGATTGAATACACCTAAACTTTTAAACTTCTTTAAAATCTTTTAAGATCTAAATTGAATAGTTTGAGTTTGAGATTGCTTTTTTAGGAAACACTTCTATTTATAAATATTTTTATTGGAAGAACGTGCTAAAAGTACAAGTGTTTCCCAAAAAGTTCTTGAAAGTGCTTCATGAAGAAACATCAGGTACACATTTTTTCACAAAGCGCTTTTAAAATCCATTAGTACTTTGAAATGTTATGTCAAACACAATGAGAGTGCTTTTGATTGTTTGAAAGTACTTTTAGTCATTCCAAAAATATTTTCAAACAGGCTTTAATTCATAATAATGTGTTCTATGTCTCTTTAATAAACTAGGTTTTGATACATTGGTCACATAAAGAAATAGGGTGAAGCACTCTAAAAGCGACAATATTGTGTGATATACGTCGCCACATAGTGTTAGTTCGAGACTCCTCAAATAAATAGAAGCCCAAATTCATGTTATTGCCCCCCAACCAGCCAAGCTATGGGAGGCTAATTGCCAGTCATGCTACATTAGGTTGATTGATCGCATGATATTTTGATAAATTAAAATTATTAATTAAATGAGGATAATATGATAAATTTATACTTTTTCATATTAAAAAAATTTAAAATTTAAAACAAATCAGATCATAGGTCTTAGTCTTAAAAAAAGAAAAAAACCAAGGGGGTAGTATCCAATAATTTGGTTTATATGGAAGACAATTTGTCATGAAATTTAACATTTGAATAAAATTATGTGCATAGATGTATTCCAACCAATTTCTTTAAAAAATTTTAGAAAACAAAGAAGTTGACTTGCAAAAGGATTTGTGTTGATCAATTAACCTCTTACCCAAGGAAAAGTAGCTGACCCATCACCCAAGAAAGAGAGAGGAGCAAGAAGCCGATCCCTACAAATTCATACAGTGATTCAAATCCAAAGCATCCAAAACCCGAAATCCAAACCCCAAAACCCAAATCCTTTTTCCGTGAAAGCTCAATTTTTGAAAGCGCAAAAGCACTTGATAGGATTTTTAGTACTTGTGCAAACAGTGTTAAAATCACATAAAATACTTGCAAGAATACAAGGCTATTGTAGTATAGATACTCATGCAAGGTCGTTTTCCTCAAGGACTAATTAGCAATTTATGTAAAAACAAATTCCAATTACTACTTAAAATAAAAAGTCAAGAAAGATGATTATAAATTTGGTTGATTCTAAAAAACAAATATTAAACAAAAACAAATACGATTGAAAGAAAGAGTTTTGAATATCAATTTATAAAAACACTAGGGTTTCACCATCACCTAGCAATCCTATGAACTTTTACCAATTACTTATGATTTGCACATGCCACTTTGAAGGTTAGGTTTTCCTAATGTATATTCTACTTGGAACCTCCAACACAGAACGTATATCCAACATGCAACCCGTCCGGACGTTCGGATCAAATCTGAACATGAAAGACTCATTAAGTTTTGTGAAAACCCTTTGAAAAACCATGCAACCCTTAAGACGTGGTATTCATCTGAAGTGAAATTACAATTATTAATCACAAGAAGCTAGCATCAATTTCAGGGAACCTTCCGACCAAAATTGCATCCAATTACTTTTCTAAAGATCCTAATGGTGATCAGGCATTAAGACAATTAGATAGTTTAAAACAGTGATTAACAATTCAAGTAGGCATGCACTCATCATAAGCAATTAAATAAAAATCACATATTCATGCTAAGGTTCAAGGCTTCACCCTAGCAAAAGAAATTTAGTTACGCATACTCATAATTTGAAATCCAAGAAAATATCATTAAGAAGAAAGGAACGAAAACACCTGAAAGTTGTGAAAACCCAAAACCCTAGCAATTGCTCTCCACAATGCAAAGTTCAAAAGTGAAAAGGGAGTCCTCAATTCCCTGTGAGAAAGAGCTTAAATATCCCTTAAAACCTAGCTGCCAATGTACAGCTTTTCTATCCCCACAAGGAAACTAATTAAAATAAAATAATACTAGGAAATAAAGTCCAAATTGGAATAGGAGAATCTGCTCAAAATCTGCCCAGCCACGTTTTGGCCCCAAACCTCCTCCAAATCTGGCCCAAGATAGCTTGTTTTAAAGATAAAAATGTTCTGAACACTTCTCTAGAAGGCCACGAACCCATCCGAGGTCATCTTGGACTCCAAAAACGCAATAAAAGCCCAACACGTCACTATTCCAGCACCGCGCACTGCTCCTTTATTTTGTTGCCAGAAAATAACCGCTTGGAAGAAAAATCTGAAATTTTGGTACGATCAAGCTAAGTGACTCAAGAACGTCCTCCAACTAGAATTACTCCAAAATTCCTCAATTTGATTATGTTTTGCTCTAGAGAGAGTCAAAAGTCCTATATTGGAAATATAATTCAAAGTATCAAAATTCTTCCAAAATATTAACCAAAATATACTAAGAATGAGGTTAAATATATAATATAAAATATGTCCATCAGCACTTTTGGCAACAATGGGCATAATGGGAAG
Source organism: Prunus persica (assembly GCF_000346465.2). NCBI lineage: Eukaryota > Viridiplantae > Streptophyta > Magnoliopsida > Rosales > Rosaceae > Prunus > Prunus persica. Next base: position 8,671,166 of record NC_034013.1, on the reverse strand, counting down.
CTGCTTCTCGTTTATATTGGGCTCAGTGTTCGGCATCTACGTTGCCCAAAACTACAACATCCCCAACATCCAGAAGCTCTCCACTAAGGGCCTCTTGATCGCCAAGCACATCGAAGAGACTTACTGGAAGCTTAAGAAGAGAGACGACGAGAACCAGAACTAGTATATCTCGCCGTACGACGTCGTTCCGAAACAGGTTCTTGTTAAACAAAGTAGGGCAAATATTCAGATATGCTCAGATTCACTCATATTATTATTCTTCTTCAATATGGAGGTATTTATACAAGTACAAATATGTGTTAACCCTAAATAAAATAGAAAATATATCTAAATTACAATAGGAAATAAATCTCTATTACAATAGGACTAATTAATAATTGGTAAGTAACCAAAATTAGGACTCACCAACACTCCCCCTCAAGTTGGGCAAAGATATTTCGCACGCCCAGCTTGACAAGCGAGTCACAGAACACCATACTTGAGAAGCACCAATTGTAAAGAAGGTCTTTTCGTCAACCACGAGTGAAACAAGTGACAAACTAAATCAATGTTTGCAGTGGAAACACAAGAGCAAATGTCACATCCCGGGATCGGCTCCGCCGTAGCACGATATTGTCCGCTTTGAGCCCCTCCTCTCTGCCCTCACGGTTTTATTTCTGGGAGCTCACGAGCACCATACTTGAGAAGCACCAATTGTAAAGAAGGTCTTTTCGTCAACCACGAGTGAAACAAGTGACAAACTAAAGCAAAGTTTGCAGTGGAAACACAAGAGCAAATGTCACATCCCGGGATCGGCTCCGTCGTAGCACGATATTGTCCGCTTTGGGCCCCTCCTCTCTGCCCTCACGATTTTGTTTCTGGGAGCTCACGAGCAACTTCCCAGTGGGTCACCCATCCTGGGATTGCTCTGGCCCCCAACTCGCTTAGCTTCGGAGTTCCTACGACTCCGAAGCCAGTGAGCTCCCAAAAAGCCTCGTGCTAGATGGATGCGGGTGTGCACATATAAGGCACATCACCTCCTTTCCGTTTGGTTGATGTGGGATCTTACAATCCACCCCCCTTAAGGGCCCGACGTCCTCGTCGGCACACTCGCACCACACGGCAGAGTGGCTTTGATACCAAATTGTCACATCCCGGGATCGGCTCCGCCGTAGTACGATATTGTCCGCTTTGGGCCCCTCCTCTTTGCCTTCACGGTTTTGTTTCTGGGAGCTCACGAGCAACTTCCCAGTGGGTCACCCATCCTGGGATTGCTCTGGCCCCCAACTCGCTTAACTTCGGAGTTCCTACGACTCCGAAGCCAGTGAGCTCCCAAAAGGCCTCGTGCTAGATGGATGAGGGTGTGCACATATAAGGTACATCACCCCCTTTCCGTTTGGTTAATGTGGGATCTTACAGCAAACCATAAAAAATAGGGCACATAGCAGAACACAGAAATCTTGTGAGCACGGTAATAGGTAAGGCAGAACACAGAAATCCTGTGAGCACATCAGTTGATAAGGCAGAACACAGAAACCCTGTGAGCACGACAATAGGTAAGAAACCCTGTGAGCACAGCAATAGATAAGGCAGAACACAGAAACCATATGAGCAGGGCAGTAGGTAAGGCAGAACATAGAAACCCTCTGAGCACGGCAGTAGGTAAGGCAGAACATAGAAACCCTGTGAGCACGACAGTAGATAAGGCAGAACACAGAAACCCTGTGAGTATAACAGTATATTAGGCAGAACACAGAAATCGAAACCTTGTGAGTACGGTAGTAGATAAGGCAGAACACAGAAACCCTGTGAGCACAGCAGTAGGTAACGCAGAAGCAAAGGCAAAGGGCAAGGCCACAACAACAACAACGACAATGACCACATCAACGAAAAGCGAACCAAGCGAAGGCAACATCAACGATGCAACATCGACCACAACAGAAACACACCAGCAAAGGCATGAGCAACAATATTGGCACCATAACAGGCATGAGCAACAATACTGGTACCAAACAACCGCAATACAAGGCACTGGCACCATCAAGAGCAATGTAAGGCACTGGCACCAGTAAGACAAGGTAGGGCAAACAACTGTGGTAGCAACAACAACAGAGACAACTTCTCTTTACTCTCCCTCTCCCCCTGAAGAGAAGGGGTTAATAGAGCCATATGATCAGTGGTACTTGAGAAACAGATACGAACAATAAGCCATGATAGATAGGTAGGTGAATTGCAATGGAATAGATGAGCAGTAGTGTCACTCCCCCTCAAATCCGACGATGTATGAGAGTCGAGATTTGGAGAAAGTAACACCCAAATAAACAGAGAGACAAAGGCCAGTTAGGAGAAGGCTCGGCGAGCAGTGACAAGGCTTGCAGAGGTTTGAGATGGCTCGGTGGTCGGTGATGAGACTCAAGGAGGAAAGAGATCAGGCCATCAATGGCCAAGGCGCGTGTTACCCATATGGTATACATTTAAAAGAGAGGCTCAGTGGTGAGCACAAGGGACTGAAACTAACATGGGCTCAATCTGATTTTAACAGAAAGCAAGCTCATAGAGAGATGAAAAGTAAGAGAAAAAAGGCAGTAGCATGCATAGGTAGAGAAAAAGAAAGGTAATGACTCAACATAAACACGGCAAAGACAAAGACAAGGGTAAAATTGCAGAATGGTGCGGTTATGGCTAAGGCAGAAGAAATATATGTTGATTATTAAGGAAAGGAGAAACGGGGATTTACAGCAAGGTGAAGACCCATGATGGGTTAGGAATGAGGAATGCCAACGACTCTCAATTTGTCTGAGGATATCACAGGTTGGCAACCTGGCTCTGATACCATGTCAAATAAAGTAGGGCAAAATATTCAGATATGCTCAGATTCACTCATATTATTATTCTTCTCTAATATGGAGGTATTTATAAAAGTACAAAGATGTGTTAACCCTAAATAAAATAGGAAATATATCTAAATTACAATAGGAAATAAATCTCTATTACAATAGGACTAATTAATAATTGGTAAGTAACCAAAATTCTAATGAAATAAGGAACCAAAATCCTAACTAAGTAAGGACTCGCCAACAGTTCTTTTCTCGTAGTGGAGAGTGAAGCGCATCTTTATTTCCTTGGGAATATATATGTGTTATTTTTCTTTTTTTAGTGTTGGGTTTTGATGGAAATCTGAGCCTTTTACTTTTGGTCCCAGTAATGGATGCAATTTCTGTTGTGAATGTAGTTCGTTTCTCCGTTTGGTTGGTGAGGAAGTGTAGGAATTGAAAGGAAAATTTTTGGGATTTTGTTCAATTGGCTATTCAATTTGGAAATTTGTTCAATGTGCATAGCTACCTTCCTAGTTCTTAATGCTAATGTCTGTTCAATGATTGAATTCTCCACAATTTACTGAGAATTTGCTTCCTAATCCTCCATTCATGAGCCTTGCATTTTAATCATCAATACCTATTACAAACCATGTATTCCTATCCAAAAAATAAAACCATGTATTCTCATATAGAGGGTGATAATCTGTTAGCTTTTTTGTGGTAGCTTTGCTAATGTATATTTATAAAACTACTGACAGAAAAACCAGGAATAAAAGTAAGCATTTTATCATGAGAAGGCATTAATTCGAAAATAGATACGATCATGCTCTATAACTTATAGTTTTCCTGCTAGATAAAATATCTACTACATATATACATTAGTTACATATATCAACATAAAGAAAAATGTAAAGCAGAAGTTGAAAGTTGCCTCAGCTACTTTTGTAGTAACATTTGAATCATAAGCTGCCTCTGTTGTAAGCTTCAGGGTTGTGCATTCTATTCAATGGTCACGTAGAAGTCACTTGAAACAGAAGAGGCTGTGTCACCCTGTGATGGAGACGAAGAAGGGAGGGCCAAGGGGCTCTCCATCTTGTGCAACAAACGCCACTCATCAATGCTTGAAATCTGGTGAGGATCCATACTTGGGGGAATTCTCTGGTCTAGAATATTCAGAATGTTTTCAGTTTTACCGAGAATGTAAACGGCATGCCTCACACTTTCCTCCCTCTCTTCAATGGTGCTGTTCAAACACTTCCTCTTTATAACTTGCTTAATATTCGTGAGACAAGCAGCCAGTATGTCAGATATCATGACAGTCAATGCCTCAAATAATCTCTCACCTGTCCGGTTGAGGCTGCCTTCATAATTTAGCAGAAGAGTTTCACTTATCCTATACATGGAATTAGCAGCCAATTCCTTGACAGGCCATTTTGAAGGGGTATCTCTTAAACATACATTCGTAATCATTTGCTTCTTTTTAGATTCTTCAAATATGAATTTTGCAGTTTCAGCAAGTCCTTCAAGTATCTCCTTTGAGCTCTTTCCATGAAGTGACAGTTTACGGAGATCCACATCCAGCCATGTATGGTAGAGATCAACTCCTAGCCACACCATATCTGCTGTCTTTCTGATGTTGGTAACATCCTCTTTAGAATCCAGGAAATTTTCAATAAAATTTATGTACATGATCCCTTCATGGACACCACATATCAACTCTTTTATTGAACAACTGCTGATGTTTGGAAGTGCAAGAGCAATACTAGTTAGTGTTACAACAGGTAGAGCCCAACTGTTTGGTGGTTCTTCCAAGTCTAGACAGGGAACTTTTTCACTGTCAAAATCTAATACTCCTTTGAATCCTTGTGAAAAGGTTGATTTCTCCAACAGTTTAACGATATATTTAGGCTCTCGTTTCTTTCCCCTCTGAAACCAATGATCAGTAGCATCACAATTACTTCTCATCATGTGCTCAACCAATGCATCCTCACCTTCAAGATGCAGAACATAACAGCTAAGATCAAACTTTTGATTTGGCTGTGACTCTGGCCCTGAGTCGTTAAAAACAGTGTTGAATTTGAACTTCTTCTTCCACTGTTTGCAGAAGTCGCAGCATAACAAGATCCTGCTTACCAAGAAAATGGAAATGAGCCGAATTGCTTTACTCATTATGACATTCCCTGTCTGCATTCCAATACACAAATCCAAAAATTTGTTTCTTGTGTCATGAGCAAGTTTCCGGCAGTGCCTATTTTTGATTCTTATGAAAGATAATGGGCACTCTTTCAACTCTATCAGTCTCTGTGTCCAGTACTTTTCTACTCTGAATTCTCCTTTATAGGTGGTGTTTCCTCTTTTTGCACACCTGAAATTTACGGCGATGAACCATCTAGATGCAGGACCAATTGTGCCAACTGCTACTGCAATTGTTTGTGTAGCAAGAACCAAAGTGGTTGACCACTTGTAGTCAGACTCACCGCGGCAAAACGTAAATGACCAGGGCATCAAGTAAGTCCGAAGCATGGCTTCTGCTAAAATCATGGTACTCAGAAGACAGATTGCTCCAGAAGCTGTGCACGTCGCTGAGCGCCCCATCACAAACTGGGGACTAGATGTATGAGCCATCATCCAATGTTTCATCAGACATTCTTTAAGTTTGCTAGCCACTCTTTTACCAGTTTCATTTATGCCTTCTTTCAGAGCTAATTGGTACCTTTTAGTGTACTTGTGTTCTAAATAACGTTTAGATACGGGAATAGTTAAAGCAGAGAAATTCATCATGATAAGTAAAACAAGCATGATGAACATGATGAAAACATGCTCCTTGCAGAAAACAAAGATTGCACCAGTAGCTAGCTGAATGCAGATATTCACGATAAGGGTAATAACCAGTATTCCAAAAGCAATTATATTCATCATGATTTCTTTGTTTTCCATGGATCCAAGAGAAGGCATAGAGTTGCCCATTACCGTGCAGATCAAGACAGAACTGCTAAGCTTGGCGAGCTGATCCTGGCGGCTAGGCATCGCAGTGTTTAGATCCACTGACAATTTAACTGCTACGCCTATCAAGGTCAAAGTAGTGGCATTGATGGAGAAGAACTGGCTAGGGAACCAGAGTTTCCAGTGTCGAAAGCCGTGGACGACATCTGCAGCCATTGCAATTAGGCAGGCCAGGGATGCTGCTGCTACATAGATGCCAATCCAAGGCATAGGAGCACTAAAATTTTCCTGGTTCAGGTTCCCATCAACGTCGCAGCCACCCATCTTCTTGCTCAGGTGGTGTTCTCCTGGGAGAAAAGCTTTCTGCTCTGGTTGTGCAGCTGCTAAATGTTATTTGATCAAGTATTGCCGGTCCACTTGGTTAGCCTTAATATCTTGACTATGTTACAGTGCCTTCTTTGATGTTTGACTTGTTTCTGCTAAATGTTACTGCTGCTGATTATGAATGAAGATTAATTTTTTTTTCTTCTTTCTTTTTTCAATGGTTGGACTTCTTGTTGAGAGTTGAGAACAGGCTAAACTTTTTTGGTATTTTCCTCCATGATAGTCAAGTGGAGTAAATTCAGGCTTATCTTGTCAGGGAAAATATCTCATCTTATTATCATACAACTTTTATAATATATTAATCAAGGCTAGCGTGCTTGATTATGTCACCCAACATGGACAATGAGTAACAACGAGAGCATATAATTATTTTGTTAGGAAATCATGAGGGTTAGTACAATTAATTATATTAAAGTGGAAGCTTTCGGTACAAATTCAAATCATCTTGCAGGAATGAAAGCAGCCGTCGGGGCCCTCCTCAATCCACACTAAGCTGACTTATAACTACGATTCCTAAAGAGATGATATGAAAAAACCCTGCTACAATAACAATTGAATAGTCTCTGTCCACGAAAAAAATATTAAGAGTGATTCTTGCATACAACTCGTTGTATACAAGTTTGTATCTGTTTCCCTCGTCACATTATCAATCACGTGATGAGATATATATATAAAAAATTTTAATGAGGGACACATAATTACATACAACCAGTTATAAGCAAGAGACATGTGGAGTCATACATATGTTTTAGGTCCACTATCTTAGATCACTTCATTACACATAACGACTAAAAGGGTAACGAGCCTCATGCCCAGCAAATATAATCTAAAAATATCATAGATGAAGCAAAAGTTGAAAGCTGATTTCAACTAACATTAATTGTACAAATAACATGTGAATTTCAGTCCATGGTAAGGTAGAAATGATCACTTGTACCTGCAGAAGAGGCTTTGTCACTCTCTGATATTAGAAATGAAGTGCAGGCCACCAAAGGGATCTTGGGTTTGTGTAACAAACGCCACTCATCAATGTTTTCCATTTGGTGTTGATCCAAACTTGAAGGAATTCCCTTGTCCACAATGCTAAAAATCTTCTCAGTTTTACCAAGAATGTAAACTGCATCCCTCACACTTTCCTCCCTCTCTTCGATTTTGCTGTTGAGACACCTGATGGCCACAGATTGCGGTAAATTAGTGATACATGCACCCATTATGTCAGAGATCATGACAACCAAGGCCTCAAATAATCTTTCATCTGTCTCGTTTCTGCTGCTGTCTTCACAATTTAGCAGAAGGGTTTGGCATACTCTGTACATGGAATGAGCAGCCAATTCCTTGATTGACCATTTTGAGGGGCTATCTCTTAAGCAATTTTTTTTACTAATTTGCTTCTTTTTAGATTCTTCAAATATGGATTTTGCTGTTTCTGAAAGTCCTTCAAGTGTTTCCTTTGGGCTCTTTCCCTGAAGTGACACTTTCCCAAGATCCACATCTAGCCATGTGTGATATAGATCAACTTTTAGCCACACAATATCTGCTGCCTTTCTGATGTTGGCAAGATCTCCTTTGCTATCCAGCTGCTTCTCAATGAGACTCATGTACGTGAGCCCCTCGTTTACGCCGTGTATCAGATTTTTCATTGAACCACTGCTGATGTTTGGAAGTGCAACAGCAATACTTGTTAGTGTCACAACAGGAAGAGCCCAACAATTTGGAGGCTCTTCACAGTCTAGAGAGGGAACTTGGTCACTGTCAAACTCTGCCACTCCTTTGAATCCTTGTGAGGCTGTTGAGTTCTCCAAGAGCTTGATGAGATATTTGGGCTCTTCTTTCTTTCCTTTCTGAATCCAATGATTAGTAGCATCGCAATTTGTATTCATCATGAAATGAACCAATGCATCCTCACCTTGAAGATACAAAACGTAATCGCTAAGATCTTGCCTTTGGTTTTGCTGTAACTCTGGTCCAGTGTCGAATTCAAACTTCTTGATCTTCCACTGTTTGAAGATGTCGTGGAGTAAAAAGAGCCGACTTACAAAGAAAATGGAAATGAATCGGATCACTTTACTCAATAGGACAATCCCCTTCTGCATTGCAATACATAAGTCCAAGAGCTTGTTCCTTGCTTGATGAGCAAGTTTCCTGCAGTGCCTGTTTTGGATTCTAAAGTTTAATGGACACTTCTGCAAGTCCATCAGTCCCTGAATCCAGTACCTTTCAATTTCAAATTCCTTTTTGCAGCTCATGTTTCCTCTTATCGGGCACTTGAAATTTATCGCCATGAACCATCTAAATGCTGGAGCAATGGTACCAACTCCTACTGCAATAGTCTGTGTAAATAGGATCAAAGCGGTTGTCAATTTGTAGTCTGATTCGCCGGTGCAAAACTTTATCGACCAGGGCATCAAGTATGTTCTAAGCATGGCTTCTGCCAAAATCATGGCACCAAAAAGACAGAAAGCTCCAGAAGCAGTGCATGTCACCGAACGGCCCATCACAAATTGGGGGCTAGAGGTGTGAGCCATCACCCAGAGTTTAGTCAATGTCTCCTTGAGTCTGTAGACCTCTCTTCTGAAACTTGCATTTTTGCATTCTTCATGGGACAACTGGTACCTTTTCTTGTACCCTTTTTCTAAATAACTTTTGGTGGTAGGAACAGATAAAGCAGAAAAAATCAACATGAGGAGCAAAACAAGCATGATGAACATAATTGAAGCATGCTCCTTCCAGAACACAAAGATTGCTCCAGTGGCTAATTGGATGCAGATGTTGACAATAAGGGTAATGACTAAAATTCCCAAAGCAATTACATTCATGAACATCTCTTCATTCTCCATGGCTCCAAGAGAAGGCATGGAGTTTCCCATTGCTGTGCAGATCAAGACAGAGCTGCTGAGCTTTGCGAGCTGATCGTGGCGGTTGGGCATGGGAGTGTTTAGATCCACTGACAATTTCATTGCCACACCTATCAAGGTCAGAGAAGTGGCATTGATGGAGAAGAACTTGCAAGGGAACCAGAGTTTATGGTGCCGGAAGCCGAGGATTATATCTGCTGCCATTGCAATTAGGCAGGCAAAGGATGCTGCTGCTACATACATGCCAATCCAAGGCATTGGTGTACTAAACTTCTCCTCATGCAGGAGACCATTCATGTCACAGCCTCCCATATATATATATATATATATATATATATATATTTGTCTTCTCAGGTGATATATATTTTCTCTTGGGAGAGAGCTTTTTGTTCTGATTCTTCTGCTGAATATGTTATCGGATCAAGAACTTCAAGTCTTCCTGGTTTTAAATACTTTAACATGTTGACACTGTTACATTCCTTCTTTAATGTTTGACTTGTGTATGGAAGAAAGTTGGATGAATTTGAGTATATTTTTTGTTTTTGTTGTTGTTGGATTTTTCTATTTAGAGCAGCCTGAGCAGGTTAACTCTTTTTGTTGCTTACTGATCATGGGAGTGAAGTGGAGCAGTTTAGGCTTTGTTTTAATAATAATTTGTCTGTATCTCGTCCTTCTTATCATATAGTTTCTTAAAATACACTCGTGTATTATATAGGTAATAGGTGTGTAATGTAACGATAGAGTGGAAGTTTGTGTTTGTGAACGTAATATTGCCACATCTTGTCTTACTAGTTCACTTGTCGTAATATTGGTGGACAACAGTTTTGAAAAATTGCTTATGAGTCATGATAGGGGCGCTAAATTTTCAAACACATTATATTAAATTGATATATTAATTAACAATTTAAATATTTATCACATTTCTAATAGATATACGTAAAAAGACCGTCGATAACAAAATTCAAAATGATTTGTTGTATGTAAAACCTCTTCTAACATTTAGAATAAAAATATCACTAAAATACGAGCTAGTTTATAATCAAGTAATCTAATTTAATCGTTCATGTTTGCATGCTTTCCGCCACAAACAAAGCATGGTTGTCTTGTCTAAGATTTGATTTAAACAGCCATAATGAGTAAAAGTGAGAGAATTAGAATAGAATAATAAACTGAAAGTTATTGTCGGCCAAATAAATGAATAAACATCTCTCATGTTAATACCTATCTTTGGTTCAATTCATGAATGAAAACCTTGAAATCGTCATTGAAACAACAACCATTTGGATTTTATGTTTAGAATTGCTTCTGTTCAATCTTTAGACTATTCTCGTACTCTATTTTATCTCACCTCCGGTTTAATAATAACTAGTTCCTGAGTTTGTGCTTATCGATAGTTTAAGGTGAAATTAGTGTTATAATGTGGGATAAATATTTTTGAAAGAAAAAAAAAAATCGGGGATTCGGAAATAAATATTCTTGAACACCATACAAGGGAGTTGTGTTGCACATAAATGTCTTTGTTCTTTTATTTTAATTTATTTTTATATTACTCCATTTACTTAAGTTTACAATGTAAATAAAGAAGTACCCTCCATTTGGATTCAAAAAAAAAATACTAGAAAATCAAATTCCTACCAAATCAAAATATGAAAAATCGGTTTTAGTGCAAAATACGATTTAGGCTAAAAATGATGGCTTATTAAGTCAATATATACTTCATACTAAAATCCCATAAAATCAAGTTTTCTTATTTGATGTGTAAAGAATAGAAGCCTCAAAAAATTATTTTAAAAAATGATTATTCCGAAAAACCATTTTTCATACTTAATCAATTTTGCACCTTCTAAAAAATTTCTGAATTCGCCACTACTCGCATCTCACAAGCAGCCCACTCCCACTTATATTTGCCGTAAGCCTCTCAACTCCCTCTCTGGTTGGACACATAGCACACACCGCTTGCATGCATAAGCCTCTCAGCTGCTGGATATTAATAGGCCACCAATGAAGACCAAAGTGTCTTCAATTTCAACCACTCATTTAATGTAACATGACTTCCTCTACAAGCCAAACCTACACCTTGGTCTGCAAGATCAACACATGACTTCCTCCAAAAGCCAAACCAAAGTCAGAACTTGCTGCCTCATTTACTACATGGGTCCCGCGTGAGATTTTTACCAACACACCACTAAGATTTAAGAAATTTTTTTTATTTATTGGAATCTGTTATAAAACTAGAATAATCAGAGAATGAGAAGTACCACTATAATATTGGGAGTGGAATTATATTTCTCTTTGTAGTGTTTACACTGACAGAATTTCTCCTCAGATAGACTCCACTCTTTCTCTTCTTCTGACTCTCACTCTTTCTCTTCTTCTAACTCTCACTCTTTCTCTTCTTCTCTTCCATATGTTTACAAGCAAATGTAATGCCTATTTATAGGCAAAGCAAATGACTTTTAAGGGAGACATAATGATTTCTCCCCAACATCACTATCCCATCTTTTGACTAATACATCTATCTATATCTCCATCTTTTGACTAATGCCCTATAGCTATCTATGTGGGCTTCACTTCTTTATAACACTCCCCCTTGAAGACCACATGTCTCTAGATTGGTTGCCTCATTAAAACCTTGCTTGGAAAAACCCAGTGGGAAAAAACCTAAGCGAAGGAAAAAGAGTACAACTTTATTTGGGACATAAGGGTAATGCGCTCATGTTGCCTCGTTAAAACCTTGCTAGGAAAAACCCGGTGGGAAAAAACCCTAGTCGAAGGAAAAAGAGTACAACGCGCATATGTCCTGTGTTAGAGGACTCTTGAATGCTCCTCCTGATTTTGCATGCTCCAACTTGATTTCTTGTAGAGTTGTCGTAATCCGATGCCATGCACTAACTTTTGGAATGTACATTTCAGCAATGATTTAGTGAAGAGATCTGCCAGGTTATCGCTTGAGCGGATTTGTCTGACTTTGATTTCTTGACTCTTCTGGAGCTCGTGTGTATAGAAAAACTTTGGTGATATGTGCTTAGTCCTGTCACCCTTGATATACCCTCATGTGATCTGAGCAATACAAGCTGCATTGTCCTCATTCAGGATTGTTGGAGTGTCTGTTGTTGAGGGTAGGGCACATGTGCTTCGGATGTGATGGATCACCGACCTTAACCAAACGCATTCACGACTGGCTTCATGGAGGGCAAGTATTTCTGAGTGATTGGAAGATGTGGCCACTAGTGTTTGTTTCGTTGAGAGCCATGAGATTGCAGTTCCTCCGCATGTAAATACATACCCAGTCTGTGATCGTCCTTGATGTGGATCAGAGAGATATCCTGCATCAGCATAACCAACAATACTCTGGGCGTTGGTCGATTCACTGGAATAGAATAAGCCCATGTCTGTTGTCCCACGAAGGTATCGTAGAACATGTTTGATGCCGGTCCAATGTCGCCTTGTTGGAGCAGAACTGTACCTTGCTAACAGATTTATTGAAAATGATATGTCTGGTCTGGTACATTGTGCCAGGTACAATAAAGCACCTATTGCACTAAGATATGGTACTTCTGGACCAAGGACCATTTCATCATCCCCTTTTGGACGATATGGGTCTTTCTTAGTGTCAAGCGACCGAACGACCATTGGAGTGCTAAGTAGATGGGCTTTATCCATGCCAAACCGTTTCAATACTTTTTCAGTATAAGTTGATTGATGCACCAAAATTCCATTAGCACTATGCTCAATCTGTAAGCCAAGACAATATTTTGTCTTTCCAAGGTCTTTCATCTCAAACTCACGTTTGAGATAATCAGCAGTCTTTTGAAGCTCTTCAGAAGTTCCAATCAGATTCATGTCGTCAACATATACTGCCACTATCCCAAATCCAGACTCTGATTTCTTAATAAACACACATGGGCAAATAGGATCATTTGTGTATCCTTCCTTCAGTAAATACTTACTGAGACGATTGTACCACATTCGTCCAGATTGTTTTAGGCCATATAATGATCTTCTTAATTTAACTGAGAACATGTCCCGTGGTTTATTTCTGGCTGCTTCAGGCAGCTTGAATCCTTCTGGAACTTTCATGTATATATCTGTATCAAATTCTCCATACAGATATGCAGTAATGACATCCATGAGTCTCATTTCAAGCTTTTCTGAAACCGCCAAACTTATTAAGTAACGGAATGTAATTGTGTCCATTACTGGAGAGTACGTTTTCACATAATCAATTCCAGGCCTTTGTGAAAAACCTTGCGCAACGAGTCGCGCTTTATACCTTGAGATCTCATTTTTCTCATTGCGCTTTCTTGTAAATACCCACTTGTAACCTACAGGGTTCACATTGGGTGGAGTTGGAACAATATGTCCAAAAACACTCCTTTTTTCCAAAGAATTTAATTCTGACTGGATTGCATCTTTCCACTTAGGCCAATCTTGCCTCTGTGTACATTCATTAATAGAGCACGGCTCAATATCATCATCTTTTATGATCTCAGCAGCCACTGAGAATGCAAATATATCATCGATGATCATCTCATTTCTACTCCACAATTCATCAGTGGACGCATAATTTATGGAGATTTCTTGACTTTCAGGTACAGTTGCCACTCCAGGGGCACTTGTCTCACCAATGACGTTTTCCTTTTCAGGAAGTACCTGTCCCTCTTTGGGGGCATTTGAATTATGAATTGTGGGCTCTCTATTTATTTCATTTGGATTCATTTTGTCCATCAACTTCCTCTTTCGAGGAACTGAATCCTTTGAGCCTAGTGGTCTGCCACGCTTCAGGCGTGCAACAGATGAACCATTTGCTGGCACATTGCCTTGTCCATTATGGACATCAATCCGTGCGGGTGCATTTGCAGCTGGGATATGAGATTTCGTCACCTTTGCTGCATCATTAAATGCATCTGGCATCTGATTTGCAATACTTTGGAGGTGAACGATCCTTCTCACTTTATTTTCGCATTGAGCAGTATGACGATCGAGATGAGACAATGTGGATACATTCCATGATAATTCATGTCATTCTTTAGGAATGAGTTTGCCTTGTTCTTTAGACACAGATTTTTCTCCACCTAATGATGGGAAGATTGTCTCATCAAAATGACAATCCGCAAACCGTGCGGTAAAAATATCACCCGTCAAGGGTTCCAGATATCTGATGATAGATGGTGAATCAAAACCAACATAAATTCCCAATCTGCGTTGAGGGCCCATCTTAGTACGTTGCGGTGGTGCAATGGGCACATATACCGCACACCCAAAAATTCTTAAATGTGAAATGTTTGGTTGATTCCCTAATACGAGTTGTATTGGAGAATATTGATTGTTGGCGACGGGCCTCAATCGCACAAGTGATGCTGCATGTAAAATGACATATCCCCAAGCAGAAACTGGCAACTTTGTTTTCATTAGCAAAGTGCGTGCTATCAACTGAAGGCGCTTAATTAAAGCTTTTGCCAAGCCATTTTGAGTATGCACATGGGGAACAGGGTGTTTAATGTCAATGCCTAGTGACATGCAGTAGTCATCAAAAGTTTGAGATGTAAATTCACCAGCATTATCGAGTCTGATTGACTTAATAGGATAATCTGGGAATTGGGCTCGTAATTTAATTATCTGAGCCAAAAGTCTAGCAAATGCCATATTCCGAGTAGACAAAAGACAAACATGTGACCATCGGGTAGATGCGTCCACCAAGACCATAAAGTACCGAAATGGTCCACATAGGGGATGAATAGGTCCACAAATGTCCCCTTGAATTTTCTGCAAAAATGATGGAGACTCAACATCAACCTTTGGTTGTGATGTTCTGATCACCAACTTCCCTTGTGAACAAGCTTGGCAAAAGATGTCACTTGATAACATAATGTGTTTAGTCAACAAGGGAAGTCCTTTAGAGTTGGTGATGATTCTGCGCATCATGGTGGATCCAGGATGACCCAACCTGTCATGCCAAAGCTTAAAAGCATTTGAGTCAATGGACTCTTGGTCCATGACACTATGTGCCTCAATTGTCCGTATGGTTGTATAATACAACCTTGATGAGAGCGCACAAAGCCTCTCCAGTATACGCTTTTGGGTATCACTGGAGGTAATGCAAAGATATTCCATGTTTTCCTCTTTCTTTGTTTCAACATGGTAGCCATTCAAACGTATATCTTTGAAACTCAACAGATTCCTTCTGGAGTTAGATGAATACAAAGCATCTGGAATGGACAGTATTGTTCCATTTGGTAACATAATTTGGGCTATTCCTGAGCCTTCAATCAGATCTGTAGGACCTGATATGGTTGTTACCTTTGCTTTTGTAAGCATTAATTTTGAGAAATACTTCCGATCTTGAAGGATCGTATGAGTAGTCGCGCTGTCTGCGAGACAAATATCTTTGCCATAGCCTTTGTTTTGAGGGCACCCATAATTTACATCCATGCCTTTAAATAAGCACTGTAATCAATAAAGAAGAAAACATTACCACTTTTATTGGATTGAAATGAAAAATTAAACAATACTTCAGCTAATACAAATAGTACATTAAGGAATTTAATCTAATTCGGACTTAGAAGCTTCATTCTCTCTTTCAGTAACAAAGTCAGAAACATCCAGATGCGTCTTGTTTAGCTGACGCGATATTTCTGATGAGCCATCTGTGGCTGGTGGAGCATGATCAATGTAATTTGTCTCCACTTTCCTGTTCTTAAGTGAAGCTTGATAGAGATCCGCCAAATGCTTGGGTGTACGACATGCGCGCACCCAATGTCCCTTTGCACCACATCTGTGACAAGTGCTTTCAACATTTCTAGGCATATGGGTCATCTGTGCCTTTTCCTTATTACGAGATGTATTTTTGCCATTCGTGGATGGACCGCTCCTTGGACCTAAACCCTCTGAATGAGCACCACGATCTTTTCTGCTTCCTTGCCAACGGCCACGCTTGCCCCCTCGCCCACATTTGTGGATACTACTACGAGATGAAGTGGCATTCACTTCCTGAGATGCAGCATTTATTTCAGGAAGTGGTGCTGAGCCTGTTGGGCGAGATTGATGATTCTTTAATAAGAGCTCATTATTCTGCTCAGCGAACAAGAGGCAAGATACAAGTTCCGAGTACTTCTTGAAACCGCTATGTCTGTATTGTTGCTGAAGGAGGACATTTAAAGCATGAAAAGTGCTCAGAGGTTTTTTCGAGCATATCCTCCTCAGATATATTTTCCCCACATAGCCTCATTAATGAGGTAATTCTGTGCATAGCAGAGTTATACTCGGACACTGACTGGAAATCTTGAAATCTCAAGTGAGTCCATTCGTATCTAGCTTTTGGGAGAGTCACCATCCTCTGGTGATCGTATCTTTCACCTAGAGCTTTCCATAGAACCAAAGGTTCATCAACCACCACATATTCGCTCTTCAGCGCTTCATGGATGTGGCGGCGAAGAAAGATCATGGCCTTCGCATTCTCTTCAGGCGAAGCATCATTCTCATCTACAATTGTTTGTCCGAGGCCATTGGCTCGTAGATGAATTTTGGCATCCAGGACCCATGATAAATAGTTGTCCCCGGAAAGGTCCAAGGCAGCAAACTCTAGTTTTGCCAAATTTGCCATCCGAAACTTTAGGCTCGAGATCTGGGACATAAGCCACTTATTAATAGGAATTTCAGGCCCTCATTATTCAGGTATATTAATTGATGATAAAAATAAAGTTCTATGAATTTGCTGGTATGGACGATAAACCCGCACCATACCTTAAATAAAATTAAATGTGCGGTAAAGTAAATTCATAAAGTAAATTGCTTGCTGTATGGACGTTAATTCCGCACCATATTTTGAATAAAAATAAATATACGGTAAAGTAAATTCATAAAGTATGAGGGTTAATTCCACATCATACTTTTAATAAAAGTAAATGTGCAGTAAAGTAAATTCATAAGTATGAGGGTTAATTCCACATCATACTTTTAATAAGAGTAAATGTGCTTGTATGGGCACTAATTCTGCTCCATACTTTTAAATAAAAGTAAAGGCATGGACGATAAACCCGCGCCACCCTTTTAAATAGATACTGTTGTATGGGCAATAATTCTGCTCCATACATAAAAATAAAGGCGTGGACGATAAACCCGCGCCACCCTTTTAAATAAATATTGCCGTATGGATAATAAACCTATTCCATACCATAAATAAAATAAATGTGGGGATAAAAAACCTCCACCTAATGTATATGAAGTGCATAATATATCATATATTGTGGGCAATATAACTGCGTCACTATTCAAGATATAATAGATGGGTTTTAAGATCACACCATCATTTTATTACAATAATTTGTGTTACAACGCGATGGGTAAAAAAAAATTACACCACCATAAAATAACAGGACGGGGAAAAATCACGTCATTCCAAATTACGTTACAAAGAAGTAAATTAAACAAGCATGGATGAAACAACATAGAAATTGTGAGAACACAAAAAAGAAAGTTTGCATGTCGTCGTAGTAGTAAAGTGAGAGTAGACATATGACAGAGAGGAGACAGAGAAATAACCACATAGTGTTGAGTTGGGAAAAATTCAGAAATAAAAAGGAGAGACTTTCGTGCTGATAACGTGTTATAAAACTAGAATAATCAGAGGATGAGAAGTACCACTGTAATATTGGGAGTGGAATTATATTTCTCTTTGTGGTGTTTACACTGACAGAATTTCTCCTCAGATAGACTCCACTCTTTCTCTTCTTCTGACTCTCACTCTTTCTCTTCTTCTAACTCTCACTCTTTCTCTTCTTCTCTTATGTATGTTTACAAGCAAATGTAATGCCTATTTATAGGCAAAGCAAATGACTTTTAAGGGAGACATAATGATTTCTCCCCAACATCATTATCCCATCTTTTGACTAATACCTCTATCTATATCTCCATCTTTTGACTAATGCCCTATAGCTATCTATGTGGGCTTCACTTCTTTATAACAGAATCAAGATTTAAGATGTTTGCATTTTCATGCATTTGGAGTAATCTCTGTCGCTTATTTAATTTTATCTAGCATCCCTGCACGTGTGTGGAGGGTTTTTTTTTCCCTTCACGCACTACGCACGATTTATATAAAAAAATATAATTAGAAAAAAAATTAGAAAAATTGTACATCGTGCTTAGCACGCGTGAAGAAAAAAAAGTCAATCTTTCAATTTTGTAGCCAATCTTTGTTCCCACCTCCTTTGTTTTGTTGTTGAAGTAGTGGAAGCATTTCATTGCATAGTCTGTGGGAGCATATATTTTCGTCTCCAATCAGGGCACGCCATGTGGAAAAGAAGATTATTTCTTAAATTAATTAATTAAACCAGTTTATCTAGCTAATTAATTAATTGGGATAAATATTTTAATTAATATGATATTATCTTTATTTAAAGAGATATTATTAATTCAGATATTATCCTAATAAAGAGAAGATAATATCATTTAATTCAGATATTATCTTCTTAAGAGATAATATCATTAATTCGGATATTATCAAGTCCGACTCGATCCCTACGAAACCCTAGCCCCGAGTCTCCTATAAATAGATAACCTCATTCATCATTCAAGGTACTTCAAAAAACCTACTCCTAATACCCGAGAAAAATACCCAAAGCTCTTTCTCCCTCTCCACTCTCCATATTTTCTCCACACGGCTCCGGCCACCACACACTTCTCCGGCCACCCGGTTTACACCATACATACAACTCCGTACCCTTTACTTAGCTATTGTTTTCCTATAAATACTCGAACTAACTTAAGTATCGGAGGACCTTTAGCCAACACCCCCCGGGTGTGGTCTAGTTACTCAAATCTTTTTTATAGGAATTGAGGAAGAGAGAGAAGGAAGATTGAAGGTTGAAGGATCTAGAAGCGAATATTCTCCCGGAGATTATTTGCACAAACATTTAGTGCTTTCATTGAGAGCACGAGTTATACTCAACGCGTGCTTAAGGAATCCATTCCTCATATTTTCTAATCCACCGAAGCCTTCCAAACAACCATGGTTGGAAGCAAGCGCACGAGGAGCAAAACCGCCGCGATGGCTCAATAGGTGATGACCCAAAGCTACTTCTCCCATGATCCAGCGATCGACATGGTGGCTCAACCATCTCTCGCCTCCATGAACCCACAACAAACCCTTGTTGTCGCACTACAACAGCTGCCCCGTGTGACTGGAACCACTGTGCCACCCGCCGGACTCCCAGCTAGGACCACCGCACTAGCTTCTGCCGCCGTCGTACCATCTCAAGGCCCCGTGGTCGAATCTAGCCACCTTCATAGCACTGGTGCTGAGCATGGTGGAACCTCACATCAAGGTAGGCTCACTACCACCGCCGACTTTGGCCCAATCTTAGAGCAACTTCAAGCATTCCCTCCATTGCCTCCATGCTCGACACATGCTCCCGCCTACACATCCAATGAAATCCTAGCACGTGTGCAATTGGGCTCCACACATTTCTTTTCTCCCGATCCACGAAGTCAAGTAGACCTTAATTTGAGAGTTGACTAACTAACTCAGAGAATGGACGACCAAAACAATTTGATGAGGCAATTCCTCAACCAAATAAACTTGGCTCAAAACCTTGGCCTTGGACAACAGAGCAAAGAGAGAAGGATGAACGAACACGCGATAGGCAGTTCGGTGGGAACCAAGCAGGTCGAGTAAGAGTAAGTAGACAAGGAAATGCACAACAACGCGATCAGCTCACAGACATGTTGCAAGCATCCGCAAGCCACACTCAGAGCAGACGAAGTCTCCCATCCAGATTGAATTTAAAGACCAACGTGCACGATAGGTTAGGCCCACAACTTGGCATCCGTGCCGGCCTAGGCCCCCAAGGAGGCCAAACCAACAATCATCACAATGAGGATCATGAAGAAAGTCGTCTGTTGCCCGCTTGCAGAGAGATATTTACGAAAGGCTCGGCCCCTAGGGAGGTCAACTTGATAACCCCCACAATGAGGACAATGAAGAAAGGCACTCCGTTACTCTCTCTCGAAGAACCAATTCTCGTAGCCAAGTTACAGAAAATTCCTCGCAAGCGCAGTCCACTAACACACCGCCTAGGCAGCACAACCGAGAAAGTCGACCCTTGCAAACCAACGAGGAAGTTAATCAGCCTCACTCAAATCGTAAAGGTCATCAACGTGGCCAACCAGCCATGTCTGCGGAAGACGTTGAGAAGCTTGTGAATAACCGACTTCGAGACTTAAAGATTAGAGGAAATTTCGAAGATGCACGTCGAAGATGCACTACGCATGGAGGTAGACCAAGCAAACTCCTCACATTTCACCATCGAAATCGAGCAAGCTGCTCCCCCGAAACGATTCTCAACGCCCTCTTTCACATGCTTCAAAGGGAATTCCGATCCCGAAAGCCATCTGAAGCATTTCAAGAGCCTTATGATCCTACACAAAATTGAAGACGCGCTAATGTGCAAGGTCTTTACAATGACTTTGCGAAGAGCAGCTCAGGACTGGTTCCACACCCTGCCATCCGGGTCGATCAGCAGCTTCAAGGAGCTTGCTTATGTCTTCACCAAATAGTACACTTCTTATCGGACGATTAAGAAGAATCCTGATCATCTGTTCAACGTGCACAAGAAGTCTGATGAATCCCTTCGAGACTACATCTAAAGGTTCAAAGCGGAGAGGACAAACATTGTAGGATGTGATGACCAAATTGCGTCCTCCGCCTTCAAGAGGGGGTTGCCAATTGAATGTGAGCTGTATCACGAGCTGACCATGTCTCCCCGCCAAACATTGATAGAAGTCTTTGCTACAGCAGAGTGCTACGCACTATGGGATGACGACCACATTGCCACGAAGAAGGCTGATCAAGCAGCTAAGCAGGCAAGCAAAGAGAACGGCAAGTGCAGATCATAGCCTCAGGAAGGTGCTCCAGCAACAGAGAGCTACAACAAGTTCACTATCCCGATACACCAGATCCTAGCCTAAGTAAAGGGCATGCCTTTGTTGAAGAAACCATCACCTTTAAAGGGAAATCTAACAAAGAAGAATACCAGTAGATACAGCAGATTCCATGAATGGTATGGTCATTACACAAACGACTGCTTTGCTTGGAAAAGGCACCTCGAAGATCTAGTTAGAGACGGCCATTGCATGGAATTCATCTCAAGGAGGGCTATCCAGCAAATCAAGGATTGTGACGCAACTAACAATGAGCCTCCACGAAAAAAGCCATGTGGATCAACACGATCCTAGCTGACTCCAAGAGCCCGGGCTGACAACCAAGGGGCAGAAGAGAAAGATCAAGTAGGAGACTTTCGTCTTCCAAGCTGTCACTAGCTACCAAGTTATGGAAGACAAACCTTTCATCATCTTTCAATGAAAGGAAGTTCCAAGGCAATGGAATGCCCATCACCTCCAGGGGGACTATCCATGAAACCTTTCACCTGTCAGCTGGGCTCTAAGCAGGCACCCAAGCCTCCCTCACCTCCATTGAAGACAAGTTACTTTTGATGTTACTCATGCAAGCTCATCTTTTTGTTCAATAAAGCAACGTAGTCACACAGACATCAATACAAGTTTAAGATTTTCTTTCCAATTGAGTGTTTACAAAAGCAATCGACACGTCTTTTGACGTGGGCCAAACAGGCTACACTCATCGACACATCTCCCGACGTAGGCGAAATGGGCCACACTTATCGACACGTCTCCGGACGTAGGCCAAACATGCCACTCTTATGGACACGTCTCCAGACATAGGCCAAACGGGCCACACTTATTAACACGTCTCCGGATGTAGGCCAAACAGGACACTCTCATTGACACGTCTCCGGGCGTAGGCCAAACGGGCTACTCTAATCGACACGTCTCCTGATGTAGGCTAAACGGGCCACTATTATCGACACGTCTCCGGAAGTAGGCCAAACGGGTCATACACATCGACACGTCTCTGGACGTAGGCCAAACAGGTCATATACATCGACACGTCTCCGGGCGTAGGCCAAATAGGTCACTATTATCGACACGTCTCCAGATGTAGGTCAAACAGGCTACTATCATTGACACATCTCCTGACGTATGCCAAACGGACCACTATTATCGACACGTCCCCGGACGTAGGCCAAACGGGTGACACTCATCGACACGTCTTCGGACGTAGGCCAAATGGACCACTCTCATCGACACGTCTCCAAACGTATGCTAAACATGCCACAACTCAGAAACACTCAAGCAATTCACAAGACACTATGTGAATTGAAGTTATTAAAAAAAACAACTGAAATTTCCATAGCAAAGTGATCAACTGGCTAAGTTCAACAAAAAGAAGATGGTCAAACAAGACCAATTATTCTAAACAGAGAGCAAACTACAAAAGCTTAAAAGAAATAAATGAGTCTTCATCTACTCCGAGACGCCAGCAGGAGATCCTTGATCTGCAGTCTCTTCCGCATCCGCCTGATCAGCCACACTTTCAGCAGCTCCACCTGCCTGATTCGCGACATCTTCCACCACCTCTTTTTTGAAGCAGGTGAAATATTGCTTCCTTTTGTTTTTCTAAGAAAAGACTTGAGAAAAGACCAAGATCGCCAGCCTGACGGATTTGATCAACCAGCTCAGCACAAGTGGATGGACTTGACAGAAAGTTCTTCTTGAGCAAATCAGGCATGCCTGCATCCCCTGCAGGGGTGGACTTGTCCATCTTGGGATTAGCCGCTGATGTTGCAGAAGAGCCCTCGGCTCGGGCAGATGACTCTCTCGTCTTCTTGGTCGCCTCCATCCTCACCTCCAAATGAGTCAATGACGCTGAATCTACTTCACGCTTGACTGCTCCTGACTCAACTGCTGGATCATGATGGTTGGGTAAATGAGAAGATCTCCCAGTTCGACCTCCATCGTTTGACTGGTGCAGACAACTGAACTTCCAAGAATAATATCTACATCTCATTGCCACACAGCAGGTAAACTAGATCGCGCACGAACTACTTTACAGAGCAGATCACGGTCTCTAAGCTTGTCTGCAGGAGGCTTGAGTGGAACATCCCGAATATTGCGCATATCGCCAATCTGCTTGCTATATGCACCAATGAGATGTTTAACCCTAGCTGACGACAGGGGAACAGCTCCTACTTGACATCAGCGTTCGTTCTTTAGGGGGGTCCGGCAGAACATTCCTCCTACCCAGTCGGTAGATCATCAGAGACTGGACCATTCTGCTTCCATCTCTCAACACATTGGGCAGGGGGCAGACCACCAACTTTTTCCCAATACTCGCTCATCAGCAACTAGCGGCCACCGCCCGTCCAACCGTCTTCAGCCGCCAGTCACAACGTCAACCAGCCTAGTCCTACCCAGTTGGTCCTCGCCGCGAAAAAGAGAAGATGAAGAAAATATTTACGTGCTCGACATACTTTGGGATGCATGGCAACTCCTCTCTTCGACAAATAGTACAAAATTCTCCAAGATATTTCTCAAGCTAAAAAGTAGAAAAATTAAGTTTGCGATGTGAGAAAGAGTGAAGAGAAGCCCTGTATTTATACAAGTTGGACAACCCGGGTCAAGAAGGAATCGCAAGCTCATTCCTACTGGGAATCCAACTCCAACTACAGTCAGAAGCCTACACCAATTGAGAATCTGATCTGCGAAGGAGTCCAACTCACATAATAAAGCCTAGACACAGTTGGAGAGCCTGAAAAAAATAATAATTTCATCTCCTACATACCACACAAGCACCATGCAGAAGCTGGGGGGGCATTTGTGGGAGCATATATTTTCGTCTCCAATCAGGGCACGCCATGTGAAAAAGAAGATTATCTCTTAAATTAATTAATTAAACCAATTTATCTGGCTAATTAATTAATTGGGATAAATATCTTAATTAATATGATATTATCTTAATTTAAAGAGATAATATCATTAATTCAGATATTATCCTAATAAAGAGAAGATAATATCATTTAATTTAGATATTATCTTCTTAAGAGATAATATCATTACTTCGAATATTATCAAGTCCGACTCGATCCCTATGAAACCTTAGCCCCAAGGCTCCTATAAATAGACAACCTCATTCATCATTCAAGGTACTTCAGAAAACCTACTCCTAATACCAGAAAAAAATACCCAAAGCTTTTTCTCCCTCTCCACTCTCCATATTTTCTCCACACGGCTCCGGCCACCCGGTTTACACCATACATACAACTCCGTACCCTTTGCTTAGCTATTGTTTTCCTATAAACACTCGAACTAACTTAGGCATCGGAGGGCCTTTAGCCAACACCCCCCGGGTGTGGTCTATTTAGTCTAATCTTTTTACCGGAATCGAGAAAGAGAGAGAAGGAAGATCGAAGGTTGAAGGATCTAGAAGCGAATATTCTCCCGCGAGATTATTTGCACAAACAGAATCCTACAGCAACTCCTTGTCCCTGCTAATTGTTACATCAATCTTCCTTTGCTGCCATTGAATCAATTTTAGAAAATTCAAGCCTATTATTGATTTGTCATATGATAGTATCAGCATCTTCATATAAACATAGTTAAAATTCTCAAATAGTTGAAAACGCTAAACGAAGAAATAATAGGTCACTACCAAGATAATCATACATAAAATGTTTACTTGACAATGAAGAATAAGAATCACAGAGACAAAGAAGTGCCCAAAGAAATATAGTAATTTAATGAAATCACAAAGAGAATACAAATTTAAAGGCGAACGCGCATTTGAAACAATATTATGCATAATAAAATAATAAAATTCACTATGATAAATGAATGCAATCTCAAACGCTTCTTCATCCATTCCAAATGAAGGCAAATGGAAAATCAAAATCAAAGTGAGGAAATCTTTGGATATATTTATTGTTTAGATAATAATTGTGTTAGCAATTGATGGCCTATTGGTAGTGCAGCATGGTAATTCTTTTTTTCTCTATCGTGTTTTATATTTCTGTCATTTTTTTGTGTGACAACCATTGATTCAGGAGGAGATTGGTTACTCTTACCACAAACATTAAGGTAGACCCACAATCTCGAGCCAGAAGGACTTACGCGTGGCACCCAACTACCAATTGCCATCGGTATAAATTTATGTAGAAAATTATAGATCGCATAGCAACGAGGACTACTGACAACATTACTCGAACACATAGTAAAGATGTCTCAAGTAGTTCCATCAACGTAATTTGTTTTAGGCCCAATTCACCTTGTGGTTTCTATTTTTCTCCATCTTATCTTATCTTATCTTTTTTGTTCAATACATCTTTTTCTTCTTCTTCTTTACCTATGCGCCACAAATTATTTTTCAAAATAAAATTAATATTTTAAATATATTACTATACGATTATAGAAGCAGCCCCCAATATTAAGTTGTTTATTCGATACACCAACCACAACCACACAGTCCATTAGTACCTTCTTCTTCCCCTCTCTGCTCAACCATGAAACCCATTTCCTTATCTTCATGGTGGTCTCAAAACGACGACGTTTTGCACACACTACTCTTCGTCACTTTCTCTGTCGTTATATTCTCATTCTAGGTTTTATTCATAAAAAAATACAAGACCACAACCACCACTCCGCTGTTGCCGCCAGGGCCATTGGGCCTCCCATTCGTTGGCAACTTCCTTTCTATGCGCCCACAGCTTCACTCCTACTTTATGGGCCTGGCCCAAGCCCACGACCAAATCTTTAGGCTCCGCCTTGGCACCAAGACTTGCATTGTTGTCTCCTCACCTTCCTCCGCCCGCCACATCCTCAAAGACCATGACGTCATCTTCGCCAACCATGACGCTCCCGAAGCGGGTCGGATATCACTTGAACCTCGTACGGACTCGAATGACGGATGCTGAGAAAAGTCTGCGTGCTCAAGATGCTCAGCAACATGACCCTGGACTCAGTATACGGGCTCCGGTGAAGACAGATCTGGAAGACCGTTGGCTACTTGTACGCTCGGGTTGGGTCGCCCATCAACGTGGGCCAGCAGGAATTCTTGACGGCGTTCAACGTCGTGACAAACATGTTGTGGGGCGGGATCGCAGAGGGAGATGAGAGGGCGGGTCTCGGAGTCAAGGTCGAGTTTCGGGAAGTGGTGTCGGGTTTGAAGGAGCTTATTGGGAAGCCGAACGTTTTAGACTTTTATCCGGGTTTGGCCCGGTTTCGATTTTCAAGGGATAAGGAACCGGGTGGGGAGGATGGTCCGGAGGTTTGATGGGATATTTGAGGAGATGATTGTTCGACGGCTGAGGATTAAGAAGGAAGGCGGCAAAGAAAGCAAGGATTTTTTGGCGTTTGAAAGATGAGGTGGATTCTAAGAGCATCTCCAATTGATGTGTCAAAAGTGCCACATAGACATTTAACGGCTAGAAATAACATCTCACATCACTCCAACCGATGTGTCAAAGTTGATGTGGAATGAAGGCTGGAAGTCGAGATGTTATTTTTGACATCCCAAAAGCAAGATGTTAAATGAATATTTTATTATTATTTCTTTTCTTTTCTTTTTAATTGAAAATAAATCAACACTAAAATTTAATAAAATAATAATTTAATTTGACATATTGGGTAGAGTGTAAAGCTGTGTAAGATGTCAAATTGCCACATCAGCCATCAAACTTAAATTTGATGTTTGGTATTTGACATCTCCCTTGGAGATGCTCTAAGATGCCTCTCACCATGAACCACGTCAAAGCCCTGCTTGTGGTATTTTCTTCTCTCTTTAATTTTTTAAAAATTTATTGTATGTGGTAGGTAGGCAATTCTTGACAATTCATTTTTATATATTTGCATATTTTAGGTTATTTTAAATTTTTTTGTATTTGTCAAATATGAAGTGTCAGTATATATTGTGTTAAGTCAGTTGATCAACATATTGTGACCGTTCTCTCTTGCGCTCAAATTTAATTTTTCCTCAAAATTATGTTAATTTAAAGTAATTTAAATTATTATATATATATATATATATATATATATATAAAATTAGCCTTTGGGTTGTATTTTATATAAGAGCAAGTCCACCCCTGCTCTAAAACCAGGCAAAAGGCCCCCCATCCGAGCCCAGAAGGCCTCTAGCGTGCAAGGAGCAGCCCGGGAAAGCAATGGGTCCCACCAACTCGGGCTAGCCACGAGCAAAATCTACCTAGGCTCAAGCCCGAAGGCGCTGACGTCAGCCACCGTAAATTCAAATTTTTTTTACCGTTGCCGCGTGAATTTCACGTGCCAACGATAAAAAAATTTGACTTTCGCTCGCTGATGTCAGCAATGATAGAGCCCAACGGAAAAATGCCACGTGGAGCTCCTTGGGCGCTGCAATGGTTTTTTTTTTTTCCAGAAATCCGACGGCCCTCATGTTTTTGGCAAAAAAAATTCAAATTTTTTTTAAAAAAAATAACAAAAAAATACTGTAATTTTTCCCTATAAATACCTATAAATTGTGTTCACTTTTCACACCAAATCTTCATACAAACTCTTCTCCTTCCATTTTTTTTTTCCATTCCACTCACATTTTTCTACTAGTTTCCATTTGTATCAAAAAACAAATGGCCTCTTCTGTAGAAGCTGGAGGTGCTTGGACTACTATGGAATATATTGTGTTGTGTGAGTCTTGGGTGAAAGTTAGTCATTACCCTATAGCAGGCAATGAGATGAAGTTTGCTCATATGTGGAAAAAAATTCATGAAGAGTTTGCTGAAAGATCCAGTTTGGCTCGGACGGAAATGGCCTTACAGTCTAGATGGAAAATTTTGAATAAAGAGTTAGGGAAATAGAGGGATGCCTTGGCAAAAGCAATGGACAACATTCGAAGCTGTCAAAATCTTACTGATGAGGTAAAATATTTATAATTCACAGATATTCAATTTAATGTAACTTTTTTGTTCTAGCATATTAAATTTTTTTTCTTGCATTTCTAATTTATTTATATTTTGTTGCATAATCCTTTTTTTTTTTTTTTGCATATGTAAATTGTTTATATTTTCTTCCATATTTATTTTTTTCTTGCATAATCATTTTATTTCTTGAATTTCTAATTTATTTATATTTTGTTGCATAATCATTTTATTTCTTGCATTTCTAAATTGTTTATATTTTGTTGCATAATCAATTTTTCTTTCTTGCATTTCCAAATGATTTATAGTTTCTTCCATATTTATTTTTTTGGTTGCATTTCCATTTTTTTTTTAATAGATCGTACAAGCACAATGTGGTTCGGTGCCACGGGGCAAGACAAAAAAAGTTTCCAGAGCCACCAATGTTGGGAAATTGTGAAGAGTTGTTTGAGATTCAAAATCATTTGCAATGCTTCGCCGGTTGTGTTGAATGAGACAGTGCTCCACGATTCGCCGGCAACTGATTCGTCATTGGACTCCCCAATGGATCAAGACTCACCACTCCCACGTGCACCGAGACCTATTGGGAGAAAGGCGACAAAGGCGAAGAAAGGGAGCACTTCGAACAATGAATGTGCACAATTTTTGGAGCAAGTTGCTAAGAATAGTGCGCTGAGACTTGGGAGAGACTTGAAAAGAGAAGAAGCGGACAAGGCACGACATGAAGTATTTGCAATTGAAAGGCAGCAAGCACAAGAACAAGACATAGAGGATAGAGAGATGAAAATCATGGCCATGGATACCACCCATATGTCTCCTGAAACAAAGTCCTATTGGAAGATGAAGCGAAGGGATGTGATGAGAAGAAAACTTTTCCATGACGACGGACCAAGCAATACGGATTGGTTAAATGATCAAAACCATTAGGTTGGATTGAAAGATTTGCCATATGTATTAAGAATTGTTGTATTGTTTTCCTTTTATTCAATAAAGAAAGCATTAAATAATATGACTATTTATTAAAAATATTTGCACATAAAAACAAAGATTAATTACAAACAAACTTTATTTTATTGCGAACAACACACAAAACAAAGCATAATTAAAAGCATAATTCCAAACACACCACACACAAAATTAAACATAATTCCAACCACACCACACACAAAATAAAGCAAACTTGAAAACAAAGCATTAATTTTGACCTCATCCATTGTGATTGCCTTTCATCTCCCACAAGTGCTCGATCAAGTTAACTTGACGCCTCTTGTGAACATACAAAAATTGCATTTCCTAGTAATGATCAAGCATGGGGTTGTTGAATCGACCATCCCGAACTAACGGTTCGTTCTCCAATGGATGTCCATTTGGTCTAATCAGCCTTTCATAAATCCTTGTCAAGGCTGTGCTCATTGAATCAGTTCGAACACCTCTGGAGCATCATAATCATACTCATCCTCCACAATCATGTTGTGGAGGATGATGCAAGTCTCATAATGCTCCGCAACACCTCCTCATCACCTCATCATCAAGCATCCGAGCAGCACCCCTAATAATACCCTAACGAGCTTGCAAGATACCGAAACACCTTTCCACGTCTTTCCTGTGACCTTCTTGAAAGGTAGCAAAGCTTTTTTCCTTCTCGGATTGGGGATTCGGAATTGTTTTCACGAATGTCGTCCACCTAGGATAAATTCCGTCAGCAAGGTAATACACACCAGAGTATACGGTATTGTTAATTTAGTAAATGACCTGGGGGGAATGACCTCGCAATACATCTTTGAACACTAGGGATTGACCAAGCACATTGAGGTCATTCTAAGATCCGGCAACTCCGAAGAAGGCATGCCAAACCCAACAGTCGAATGAAGCTACGGCCTCTAAAATTATACTTTTTTGGCCATTTCGATTCCCACAGTCTCCTTGCTAAGCAGTTGGGCAATTCTTCCACTGCCAGTGCATGCAATTGATGCTTCCAATCATTCATGGGAAACCTCGAGCCTCAACTTCTTGTAGAAGCCTTTGTAGGTCCATAGGCATAGGTTTGCGAAGGTACTCCCTCGTGTATAGATTTTCTACTGCATCACAGAATCTCACCAAGCACTCTAGGATAGTTGATTTTCCCATCCTTGCAATCTCATCCACCTGCTCTGCAGATGCCCCATAAGCAAGTATCCGTAAAGCAGCTGTAAGTTTTTGCTCCGAGAGAAAACCCAAAACTCCAACAGCATCATACTTCTAAATGAAGTATGTGTCGTAATTACAAATATCATGCATGATTTTTTGGAACAAATGTGACTGCATTCTATATCTCTTTCAAAACTTAGAAACATGATACAATGAATTTGGGATAAAGTAATCTTCCAACAGATTCTTACCCCGAGACTGCCTACGTCTGTCCATATTCAGGGGCACGACGACGGTGGTGTTGCCTTGACTGATTAAGCATACAAGCCGCTACAAGCATTTCTTCCTATTCTTTATCGGCGTCCCAATCTTCCTCAGCACGTCTGCGCCAGATTTCTTCCTCTTCTCGCTCTTGCCTCTCCACACCCTCCTCAAGTTTGACATTGAGAGTAGAATGTGTTTTGTAAAATCTGAGAAATGAAGGAATTGATAAGATATGGTGTAAGAGGTAAGAGGTGATGATGTAGTTTTATAGAGAGATTCAGAAGATAGAGATGACACGTGGAGCAAGTTTAGAGGGCGAAAATATTATCTGAAATATGAGATTATTATTATTTTTTAAATATCTGAAAATCTAATTTGACATGGGACACGTGGCGCAATTTTAGAGGGTGAAAATCTTATCTGAAATATGAGATTATAATTTTAAAAAAATATATATGAAATCTTATCTGACACGGGACACGTGGCGCAATTTTAGAGAGTGCAAATCTTATCTGAAATTTGAGATTATAATTTTTTTATAATAAATATCTAAAACTTTTATCTGAAATAAGACACGTGGCAACAGAAAATCTCATCTGAAAATTATTTTTGAAAAATGATAGACACGTGGCAACCAAAAATCTTATCTGAAAATTTAATTCAAAAAATTTTATCCAAAAATGTTATCTGAAATTTTATGTGATAATTTTATAATAAATAGTGGCACATGGCAACCGAAAATATTATCTGAAAAGCTTATCAAAATTAATGGTTTAAAGTATAAAAAAAATAGGAAATAAAGTACAATGAATAGTATTTGCCCTTGCTCTAGCCTTTTTGTAAGATCCCACATCAACCAAACGGAGAGGGGGTGATGTGCCTTATATGTGCACACCCGCATCCATCTAGCACGAGGCCTTTTGGGAGCTCACTGGCTTCGGAGTTGTAGGAACTCCGAAGTTAAGCGAGTTGGAGGCCAGAGCAATCCCAGAATGGGTGACCCACTGGGAAGTTGCTCGTGAGTTCCCAGAAACAAAACCGTGAGGGCCAGAGAGGGGGGCCCAAAGCGGACAATATCGTGGTACGGCGGAGCCGATCCCGGGATGTGACACTTTTGGGGTGAGATTATAATAGTGGCAACCCTTGCCTTGCCTTATCCTTTTTGGGTGGACTTGCTCTAATGTGATATGGGAATCCATTATAAGTTAGGGATGTGATGGTTGGGGATGGTGTGGGTTAGGGGTCATTATTAGGCTTGCCAGCCCATAGGTTGATAGAGGCTTGTCTGGCCCATCGAGAAAAAGCTTGACTCGGCTTGTTATGGGCCATGAGTCGGTCCGACCCATTGTTAAGTGGGTTGGGCTTGAACTTGGGTATCTAAAGCATGCCTCGTTTGAGCCCAAAAAAATCTAACCCGGTCCGCCCATAAAAACTTGACTCGTGACTCCACATACATATAAATAAATATAAATAAATAAATAAAGCCCGACCCGACCTAGTGTGGATACCTATAACTATCCATTGTCTATCGTTAGCTGTCAAGAAGTTTGTATATGCATGATGAAGTTCTTTGAAGCTTAAGAGCTTGGGGTTCAGTATGAATATTAATTAATGGAGTAATACTTTGAAACTCATCATCCTTACAACTCAAGTGGCTCAATTAAAAAAAACAACATAGTTAACCAAATGAAAAATCCCCTTTAAATTGAAGTAACCAAATATTATGTTACTAAATTAATTGGGCCAATGTCGATGAAGTCTAGCTCAATAAAAAATAGCCTTGATTTGCAGACCAGTGCTCTTTGGTTCAAACTCCCATAGCACATTAGTAGTGTGTGTGAGAAAACCCGCTCCTTCTTCTTAACTTTGGGAAAAAAAAAAAAAAAAAAAAAAGGTTAATTGGGGCAACGAGAGATGATATGAAGGGCAAGTTTTGATGTGTCATTAACTAGATAATATGATATTTGATTACTTATTTATTAAATTAAATTTTAAAACGTATTTTTTAAATATAAGCAATACTCTAAATTAATTTAATCTACGGAAAGGGAATTTGAACTTGAGTGCAAGAGAGTAAACTTATTACGTTGACCAACTGGCCTAACACATGTCTTATTTTTTAAATTGTAAGGATAGTGTGAATGAAATAGTGCATTAACATATGACCTTGGTGTTCAATATTGTGGACAGGGTATGGTGCTGGCTGGAACCGACACATCCTCCAACACAATAGAGTTTGCCATGGCCGAAGTCATGAACAAACCAGAGGTGATGCAAAAAGCCCAGCAAGAACTAGACGCCGTAGTTGGCAAGCACAACATTGTAGAAGAATCCCACAATCATAAACTACCCTACTTACAAGCCGTCATGAAAGAAACACTTCGCTTGCACCCAGTCGTCCCACTCTTAATCCCTCACTCCCCAACCAAAACCTGCACCGTCGGAGGCTACACCATCCCGAAAGGGTCTCAGGTTTTCGTCAACGTCTGGGCCATACACAAAGACCCTTGTAACTGGGAGAACCCATTGGAGTTTGATCCAAACAGGTTCTTGGATAGTAAATGGGATTATAGTGGAAGGGACTTCACCTATTTGCCGTTTAGGTCTGGGAAAAGAATATGTATCGGGATCGCTATGGCTGAGAGGATGGTGTGCATTTGCTTGCTACGCTCTTGCATTCTTTTGACTGGAGATTGCCACAAGGGGAGGAGCAGGATTTTTCAGAGAAGTTTGGGCTTGCTTTGAAGAAGGAGGTTCCTTTGGTTGCCATCCCCACTCCAATGTTATCGGATCCAGCACTCTATGAGTAGCCCTAATGGGTAGGAGACACTTGTATCAAATATTGGAAACTATGTATAATTCAAGCTTAGGTATAGTTATTGGGTAATGTTGTATTCTAACTCAGTCTAGTATGTGTTGTCTAACTTTGATTCTTTTGTTTTCATCACATTTCATCAAGTACAAAAAGCATAGAAATATGTTTCAACAAGTTTCTTAACATATTTATATTATTATCTATGCTTTATTACACTATACAAGAGAAGGCGTGAGAAAAATTAATTATGTCCTTGTTACACTATACACAATTGATTTTGAACATGGGGCTAATTTGCAAACTTCACTTTCTATCACCTACACTCTTATTGATTGGCCTAGAAGGTAGTTTATTTTTCCATTTTCGGTTTGAATTTAATATGATGTGTTAAGTTAGCAGATTGACACGAAACAACTCATTAAACAGGGTGCGAAAATTCAAACACGAACACAAATCGCAGAATTAATAATTTTTTTCAAAATGTCCCTAATTTACCTGTTAAAACAACAAAAAATGATAAACTATTTTCTTTGGATAACTTTTTATTATTGCTGCCAACCCTAGTAAAATGCTAATTATGTTGCAATTGCGAATTATGAATACAAGAAAACTCTCTTTTTGTTGTCGACTAGAGCATTGCATTAAGTATGGGCTTGACAACTTCATGTGGAAATCTGCTAGAATGCAGAGGCTATTATGAGGAGGTTATGTGCGGAATGATAACAACCATCAATTTTAAATGAACGGTTCAGATTTAAGTAGGAAGTTTTTTTACAATCGGGTTAAAATTACGCATCACAAAATGAGCAACCCGGAACTTCTCTCTCATATCTCCTATTTTCTTTGAAACAGAGGTCCAAAGTCCTACGTCTGAAACTTCCTCTGGAGACAAACAAGAGCTGCCCCTTTCCAACTTCCAGAAGCCGAATTTGCTGCTCCAAAAAGAAAAAAAACGAAGACACTCAGATGTGGAGGACGTTGCTGAAGAAGAAGGAACAAGGGTTGAAACCCACAACTCAATTCTTTCACTGGTATGTGATTTTTCAGCCCTATTGCAAACCCTTTTATTCAAAAAATATTCTGTTTTGTTAAACCCCTGTCATTAATATTGCAGAAAATGGTTCATCATTACCCATTACAACAACTATAACCTAAGAGCTCTCTTATTCTGTCTTTGTGTCACAAAAATTATTTGCAAGATCTTCATAGTAGAGATAAAAGAAGAAAAAGAGACAAATGATATGTTGAAAGAGCCTCCAGTAGTCTCTCACTCGCCTAACTTTGCACTCCGTTTCTGAACAAGTAATACCCAAGTTTTGAAGAACTTGTAGTACTCTTCTTCAATTCCAATTGCGATGGTAAGTCAAACACTGCAAAACCACTTCTCTTTGTTTCTTTGTTTCACTGATTTTGCTTTTAATGTTTTCCAATTTCTTGTAATCATTATTATTTTTTATTCTCTTTTGTATTTATATTTTATTTGAAAAATTGATTTTTACAGTTTTTATTTTATTTTCATACGTAAATATTCTTTCTTGCGTTTAACCCCTTACTACTTTGGGTTTTATTATGATGCCTTTAGTATATTGGCTTTAAGCTTTGTTGAATCAATAATTAATAAATAATGAAAATAACAACACGTTAATCTAATGGTGATCTTTATGGGTCTTGCATACATACAGTAAAATTAATGTTTGTAAGTTTTATGAGAATGCCAATATTTTAACATACTTTTGATACTGTAAAGTTGGCATATGTTGGATCTTTATTTTCTCTATTGTTTTGGTGCAGTCTACAATCCTCAAGGTTGGTATCGTGCCAAGGTTGTGTTGGTGCCGTGAAAAGGGTTCTTGGAAAACTTGAAGGTTTGTTGATAACTCTTGCATTTATCTAGTTCCATTGTCTTGCTCTTCTTCTTCTCTGAGACTATGCTTCTTTAACTGTTTGAACAATGCCAAATGCACTATTGATGATTTCCTAATTTGTATTTTTGTTCGCCTGCCAAGACACACATTCACTTCACCCATGTTTATTACTTTTGAATTGCAATCGAGTAGTATGAAATTGTGTGCATGAATATGAACTTTAATTTTGCAATGGTACTGTCTTGTGAAAGTTTGCCATATGAAGAATTGGGTCATTTAGAAAAGCCAACAATCTATATGAATTTCGGTATTGGTTTTTGTTTTGAAATTGGTTTTAGTTGTGATTGAATGTTATGTTTTTGTTTCCACTGTGATTGAATGATTTGCTTCTAATATGCATTTTTGATCCATTTTATACAGATGGAAGATTGTCTTGTTTCAATTGGCGGCGTTCTTTTGGGGAGGAAATTGCTAACTTTCAGCTTAAATTCGGGTCTAAGAGGACATGTCTTGGAATTTTTCTTATACATATGAATTGTGTTAAAATTCTAGACCAAGAGGAGATGAAAATTTTTTATTTTTTGCCACTTTCTTATGTATATCTTAAGATGTAATGAGATAACATTGTTAGTTCATCAATTTATGAAAGTCAAGTTAGAAGGAAATTTGTCAATCTCTAGTTTCCATGGTTTTATCGTTCCCCTTGCAAAGAAGAAAAAAATACAAATGTAACCAAATCAATGATTTAATTGGCAAATGCCAGGACTGATATGTATTGCATATGTATTGCACATGTATAGCTATTTATTGCTTGTGTATTGGCCCCGTATATCTTTTTTTAAAAGTATGTTGGAATAAATTTATAGGGGGAGTATGAAGTTTGTGTATTGCCATTGTATAGCCTTTTATTGCTTGTGTATTGTTACTGTATTGCCATCGTATAGCCTATTATTGCCTGTGTATTGCCCCCGTATATCTTTTTTTTAAAGCCTTGGAATAAATTTATAGGGGGAGTTTGTGTATTGCCATTGTATAGCCCTTTATTGCTTGTGTATTGCTACTGTATTGACCTCGTATATCCTTTTTTTTTTTTTTCAAGTCTGTATTGCGGGTATGAATGTGGGGATGGGGGAAAAAAGCTTCACGGGGATGGGGATGGGAATGGCATACCCACCCCCGATTTGACCCATTGCCATCCTACAAAGGCAAGAAGAATTAGCTATATATACACATAATGTATATAATGTGCTCTCTTCAATTAATAATATAAATAAAAGTATTTTTCCATTGCATACACTTGCAAATATATACAAACAACATATTCAAGACTGAAATTTCTCAAGTAAATTAAACTCAATTTCATTCCATGAGGACTAAATAATTACATGGTCTGTCTGACACACAAATAGTTCCTTAATTACATGTTTTTTTCCTTGTAACTATAGTACACTTCTTGCAACAGAATGGAATGTTGTCCCACCCCAATTTGATGAACGTTCTCAATGACAACAATCTATTGAAGCCAACAATAATCTTGCTCCAACTGTTATGAAAAAAAAAATGTCAATTATCTCAAGACTTAAGAGTTAGGGTTTCAAAATCGCTAGAGACCAAGCTTTGTGGGATTATGGGCCGTGACATGATCACGTACTCTACCAATTGTTGCTTCACCTTCCCAAATTCATCCATCATCTTCCTCTACAATAGAAACAAAATAAAGCAATATCAATATGTACATATATAAATATGTATATACAGAGTAATACAAAAGACAAATTGGTACTAATGAGGTAGATCTTTGATATGCTCTATTGGAACCATCACTTTCCTTTTATTGCTATATATGCAGATGCGCAAAAGCACAAACAAGCCCAATTTAAAATCTCCTACTTGCGTATCAAGAAAAGACTCAAAGCAGACTAAGTTTCTTATAAAAATAGAGTTCATTGTTTTTCGTCTGTGCTTCATTCGTAACTTATAACTCACATGGTATCCAAAATTTCACGCAGTGCATCAAAACTCAATCAAGTTAACTCTGGAACAATGAGAGAACAACAATATTAATCAATGAAAGAATTATGAAAGAGGCTATCATTGATCAACAACATTAACTCCAGAACATAGACACCACAGAGGTATGCAGTACAATTTACTTTCATTCAATTTCTACACAAAAATAATCTTTTAGATTGATATAGTCATTCATTGCAAACTGAAATTTCACAGCCATGAGAATAATGCCAAGAGGAAGAGTATCATATCACCTCAAAATTGGAAAACATCTAATGGACGAGGAAAAGCAAATCTACCAAGCACAAGACGAAAAGCCTTACTGCTCAAGCTTGATCAGTGCATATCTACATGGGCGTTAACCCCCGTATGATCATATTGCTTATTTTTTCTATTCTTGGCATTGGCTTTGCACCATTTATGTTTTAACAGTACATGAATTATTCCAAATTAAAAACTTCAAACCGCAGGTTCCTAATTATAGGCAGTAAATTATGACTTAATAAAAAATAGTCATTGGAGTTGGATCTAGGAAGCTGAAAGCATCACATGGCTCAAAGAAACCAAATCAGGGGACCACGTACAACAGGGGCTGTTGTGCTAGCTAGTACTGCAGGGCAGGGTAGGGCAGGGCAAGGCAGGGCAGGGCATGGCAAGGGACATTTGGATGCAAATGCTAGAGATATAGACCCTTTCTTTTAGGTAAATGAGGAAGACGAAGCAGCAGCAAAACCTGGCCATGTGAAGTAGCAGCATCAGACCCTTTCTATGTTTCTTTTGTTTGTTCACATACTTTTTTGCCATATCATGGCCCTTAGAATTCCTGCAAAATAATAACATGAACTTTATTTCTCAATTTCACAATGACACAAAACAGTGTAGTATTAACTTGTTCACAGCACAAGTTAAATGGCGATGTCGAAATGAAAGAAACTCAAGGCATGACACAAAAGTTGAAAAATAAGAAAATAAATCTAATAGAATTCCAAATATCAAATGACACAACCAAGTATCCATTCACTATAAACTGACATAATATGGCACCTGTGTAAGTCTTCATGTAAAAACAGGGACATTTCTCAAGCATTGTTAAAAGGTAATTAAACTAATGTCAATGGCGATCTAACAAAACCATTATGCACTGTAAAGACATCTTCGTAAACAAATTATAATAAAACTCACATGTGCTTCCTTCCATTTAGATGGGTTCATTGGGTCCTCCTAGAAGTTCACCTTTAAGTATATACCATGAGAATTGTCCCAATTGGTTTGTATCTCAAAGAAAACCATAGTGCGCCTCATTAAGGTGATTCATCGAACACCTACAGGCCATTTTTTCATGCACTCATCAACTCAGCCTAACCAAACAGATAGAACCATATATTTAGAACAAGCAAATAAGCATGATAAATAAAACGATGTAGCAAGAATTTGGATTTTGAGCAACTTTCTAGACCACTATATGAAATTGAAACAATCAGAAGAAAACCCAAATAACATATGGGTATGAAAGTAAAGGCGAAAAGTTGAGCTGGGTACCTGGGACGTCATCTCTAGGTATATGGATTTCAGGAATGCTGAAGAAATTGAGAAATTTATTGAACCGGAGGGGAAGAACGGCGGTTGAAATAGGTGACAGAGAGTGAGAGATGGAGGTGGAGAACGGCGGCCGAAAGAGAGAGAGTGAGGTCGTCGTTGCTGATGTGGGTTCTGAGGAGATGACAG
The DNA here is from genome assembly GCF_000346465.2 of Prunus persica. Classification (NCBI taxonomy): domain Eukaryota; kingdom Viridiplantae; phylum Streptophyta; class Magnoliopsida; order Rosales; family Rosaceae; genus Prunus; species Prunus persica. The sequence continues at coordinate 8,632,586 of NC_034013.1, read as the reverse complement.
TTGAGTACTTCGATTGTGAATAGCATTGCTCAACGGGTAATGCCAACCCGGTTGTAGCATAAAGAGGATACTAATGTCAGCCATTTGACCAATCTAATGGCCTAGTAAGTAGTCCCCACAAATAACCTCCGCATAGAATCTCCGCATTATAGTCTCGTCGATACTTCCATGTCAGCTGGCCTGGTGAGCCCATCTGCAGGGCCCATAGCTTTCTGACCCAACACCCATTTCTTCTTCTTCTTCTTCTTCTTCATCAAACTACGCCCCTTCGATATGCAGAGAGCTACAAAATGGGGACGAGGACAAATTTCTACAAGAACCCTTCCATTGCTTACAAGAAGGACCTCAGTCTCTCCTCCGTTCTTCAGAACCTGAAAGGTAGCTACCATTCTCTTGTTTTTTCTTTTTCTCCTCATCGACCCAACAGGCCTCTAATCTGAATTAACTCAATTTCCTCTGTTTTCAGCTTACAACATCGCCACTGGAAATACTCCTCCGATTGAAGAACATCCACCAGCTGCTGATGGCAAAACGGCATGTCGTAAACGCCAGCGTGATCCGGAACTGCCACCGCCGCCTCGTCGTCAGACTCAGAGCCGTGAAATCGAAGAGAACGATGGGCCTATGTCTCACCAGGATTACATAGATAAAAGAAGGCAAGAGCTGATTTTTAGTTTCAATTATCAAATTCAAATTTGTTCCATAGTTTATGAATTGCAGTTGTTGCTTTATTTATTTATTATTTATTATTATTTAAAAATAAATAAATAAATTGCTTATTATATTAGTTTGTGAAATGCATGAGCAGAAAAGAAGTTAGTGCATCGCAGGCTTATGAGGAATTGACTGCTGATGTTTTGGTAATTGAAATTGCTGCTGTTAATTTGTTTGCATTGTAAATTTGTGATTGATTAAGGTCACATTTTGAGGTTTGGTTTCTTGTTTTGGCAGGGAAAGCCGGGAACTTCGAGCTTAAAGTTGGTACAATATGACAGTAAGCTTTCTCTTTTTCTATTTCTCACTCTTCATTCTCTGATATTAGTCAACGATGGTTGTTTGTCACTAGTAGGAGCTTGTCAAGTTCTACAATTTTGATAGTTTTCAGCCAATTGATAAACATGGTAATGTGAAAAATATAGGTGACGAAAGTACTTCGGAATGTGAGTTGAAGCAGGATTCTCCAAGTTCTGGTTAGTTATTCTTGTATAAAGAAACACGTAAAGATACTCAATTTTGCTGATAATTTCCCTTACTAAGTGTGATAATCTGATTGGGTTGGGTGAATCAGCTCAAATAGAGATATGGATTCATCGATAGTTTATCCTAATAAATTTGTTTCTTTGTAACTTGAGGTGGCTAATTGCCGAGAAATTCATTAATTTGTCCTTGTTAACGCTACTTTCTCTTGGCATGATTCTTTCAGGTCACATACATGAATCTGATCGAGTAAAGAGCAGAAGTGAACAGCATTTCCCTCATCCAGGAGAACCTGTTTGTGTCATATGTGGTAAATATGGAGAATATATATGCGACGAGGTGGGTTATGATATTATGTGAGCATTTACGAATCTTTAAACTTCTAGTCATGGAGTCCCTTTGCACCCCTGCACTTCATGGTAGTAATCTCTAGACTCTAACTGGTGTTTGTCTGTTTTAATAGACCAATGACGACATCTGCAGCATGGAGTGCAAAGCTGATCTATTGGAAGCTCTTAAAGTTGTGAAGGTACTTAGCAGACAAGTTTGTTGTAGTGTTTTATTTATTGCTTCCATTTGTCTGAAGTCCTCCGATAAATATTTTCTCAGGAGCCCTCAAGCAATCAAAGACAAGATGTCTCCTCATCTGGACCCAAATTTTCCTTACCAATGCCTGATTTTGGTGAGGACACTTGGGATTATGAGCGGCATCGCTGGTCCAAGAAGATTTCCAGTCTTTCTACTTATGAATGGTATTTATTTCCTTAGACATCTTGTTTGTTTGTTGTCTAAGTTTCTCAAGTGTAAAAAATGGGAGTAAAATAGAGTCCATGCACCAGAGAGAGGCCACTGTCGTATTTTTCGTTGCAATTTTATTTGTTTGCATAATTTCACTTATTCCAGTATAAAATACATGTTCTGATCATTTTAGCTCTTTATTCACCTGTGATTGTGAACTTGTATGTGTAGTTGGAAATGTCGAAGGCCTGGACACCTTGCTGAAGATTGTTTGGTGATGACAAGTAACCAGGTTCTCTATTAATTCTTTTGGTTATATTTATAGTAAACACGCACCTTACTGCTTCCATGATTGGCCTTTGTAATGAATGGAGAAAAAGGGGAAAATAGATGGTATAACTCATTAAAGTCTATGTTTCGTCCAGGTGACGTTGGTCCAAGGCAAACCCAATTCAATACCTGCTGACCTTCTTGCATTGTACAGAAGGTTTGGAATTTATTTTTAAGTATTTTTCCTAATTTACCTTTTTGTTTTTGTTTTTGTGCTTTGGAATTTTGACTTGTCTTATGTAGGTAATGATGCCTAGCACCGATATTATTATATTGCCAAAATATAGAAATGAATTTTTGAAGTTTAGGGATCCTCCTTCCTCTTGTTTATTGCATTTAGCCTGACCTTCTTGTGTTGTTGAGTCTACTGAAAGCTGTTATGCACGAGAAAATTTCAAGTGCTCATTGCCATAGAAAGTAATAGTACTGACTCGTAGCTCATGTTATCCATTGTGGTATATTTAGTGGAAGTTTCTATCCTGTATTGAGCTAAGGAGTCATATTATCTCACCAGCAAGCAGTTATATGATCATATCTCATCAGCAACATCTAACATTGAAAAAGAATATTTGTAGGAATATATATTATATAGTCTAAATGGATTGTTAAGATGGTAAGGTAAATGCTTTTTGACATTGGATATCTCCACCAGTTCGAGATTTCCTCAAATGAATAGATTTTCGGCTCTCATTGAGCAAAATGAGTAGTGGATTGTTTAGTTAAAGTCAGAATGTTATCCAGTTGTATTGAATTTGTTCTGCTGACCACTATTGCATTATAGTTCATTTAATTAAGCTACCTGTGGTGTGTTTTTTAGATTATCTCTTCACATAAGCTTATACTTGGCTGGAGAACATAATTTATTTATTTGTTCTATTGATCACATAATCAAAGTGGACTCAGGATCCCTTTTGTGGCCTTTTTGTGTTTGCAGATGCCACCAGATAGGCAAAAACATGTCAGCTGCAAAGTGCAATGAATGCTATAGCTCACTAAATTTAGCCACATGCCTTCATTGTAGCATTCCGCTCTGTGACAAGTAAGCATAATAGTTATACTTTGTGGATTGATTAAGTGTACTTATGGCATAACATAAGGTTGTACTGTTGAACATTTATGCATTTCTTGACATCTAGCAAATTTTTTGTTTCCCTTATGCAATTTTTATCTCACTTTTCTGTTTACTGGACTGATTAATGTTGCAATGTGTATGGTGTCTCAGTAATCAATATTAGTAGATAAACCTTTTCTCAAGGGAAATTGCATTGATGAGCACACATATTATTTGAATTTTCTTTTCCTTTTGAAACTTTTAAGGCAGAATTTGTAACTTATTTTCATGATTATGTACATCAGGTTATTTTGCTTGCTTTGCTTTGCATTTCAAAACAATTTTGAAGTTGAAATGCTCTTCCTCAGAAAATACTTCAACCACTTATTAAGGTCTAAAATATCGATGATATCGGAAATATCGGTCATCCAAAAATATGGAAATTTCGATGGAAATATCGGGATATTATCGATATCGATAAAAATTGAATAAAAACCACGGAAATTGTAAGAAAAACTTGGAAATTTTTATTGAAACTTTGGAGAATGTCAATTTAGTGAATTATCTATGAGTTTATCACAAAAAATTAGAAGGAAATGCATTGCATGATGGATTTAACTAATTTAAGTTGATTATACAGCAAGCGGGCAAACACTATGAGTGTAAAAAATATGTAATAATTAATGTACACCGTAATCATTCATATATAATGATTTACTATAATATTTTACACTTTATACATTGCATGGTAAGATACATGAATGACTTAGTACCACATAGAGTTCCTACGAGGTTCAAATTTTTCACTATCTTCATCATCTCTATGTGTAGAGTAAGTGTATTGTGAAGAGTAGTCATCAAATGATAAATCCCCAAAATAGTTTTGCATGTAATTGTTAACATACCACCCATATAAATATAAATATTTTAGCATATTATCACAAAAACATAAGTGATATGGTGTTTAAGGTGTTGGAGGAGTAAAATGGGAGGGGTTCATATCCCCTTTGTGCTTTTTTCTCCCCTTTTTCCCTTTTTTTTTTTAATAACTTTTTTTTTCCTTCACATCGATATTTTCGATATTTTCGATATTTTAGCGATATTACACCGATATTTTGACAAAATATTGCTGAAATGTGAGCGAAATTATCGACATCGATATTTTCCGATATTATCGTCGATATTGTCGATATTTATACGATATGTACATGGATATGTTCCGAAATATCCGTGATTCAAAAAAACCGAAATATCCTCGATATTTCCTCGATATTATCGATATTTCAGACTATGTTATTATATTTTTATGCTCTGACTTGATTCATTAGATTCTGTTGTTGCTACACTGCCATTCATGGGTTTCTTTTCTGTTATCTTTGTTTGTTTCTTTTATTGAACACTTGAACATAATGATGAGGCTTAAATCCTGAAGTTAGAAGTTCAGTTATAATGCTTGGAAAAAAGAGCATCTCATCAACATAGTCAAAAGGGCTTGGAAATTGTTGATCCTTGGCTTGCAGATTAATCTAGATATTTTTCTCTGAACCTCTTAGCTCATGTTTAAATTCCATGCTCTGGCACCAGAGCATTGGTAGATTGATAATCCTAATTTCCAGTGCAGGTCATTTGAATGAGCATATACAGGCAAATCCATCTCATCGACAATATTATTCTCATAAGCTCTCTCGTCTGGTGGGTACTAACTTTGGTTCACTGTTACCTAAGAGTTTTTTTAGAGAAGGAAAAGATGCTGTACCAGCAATGACCTGTGGTATAGTTGACAGGGTCCAATTTGAATAGCATCTTGATGTATTATTTTACACTAGTACTGACATAGAACATGAATAAACATAAACTTCTTTGACTCAGCTTAGGGGCCAAAAGTTAATATATGCTGGTTATCTTAGGATCTAGAAATTCAAGTAAAGCTCTTCCCTTCTGCTTCTTTTAAAATCTTCCCTTTAGAACCTTTGACGATGACATCTGGTCTCTCTCATGTATTGAAGTTTGCTTCCATGTAAATAAAATAAAGCTGCTACGTGACTCAAGATTGCAATCATGATTTAAAATCATAATATATTGGGAGCTATGACTCCAATCATTAAGTGGCTCTTTTGTATTATGCTTAATAATTTATAATTGATTGGTGTAGGTGAAATGCTGTAAATCAACATGCAACGTGACTGACCTCAAGGATCTTTTGACATGCCAGTACTGTTTCGATAAAGCTTTTGATAAGTTCTATGACATGTATACTGCAACTTGGTATGGAATTAGTATGCTAGAAATTAATTTTTATTTCTTCACTTATTTTTCAGATTATAGATTTTGCTACCTGTAGTCTGGCCTTCACTCAGAAGGATTGGGGACTGCTGTTCCTTTTAATTTGTTTGAACTTAGGTTTAGTTTAATCTGTTAATTCTTAAGTGGTATGTCTGTGGGGGTCATACATCATATGAGCTTTGAATCGACATCTTACCCACTGAAATCTAGTGATTGAATTTCTGTAAATAAAACAAAACAAAATAAAAAGATGAGTCTTGAGTGAGAAGATGGAATAGATATACACACATAAAATGATCAACAAAACGATCCAAAACGATCCTAAGAGATTGTGATGCGTATATTTCTTTTCATTGTCCTATACATAAAGTGATCCATTAGTGTACAATAAATTAAATATGCACGTATGTTGCAGGAAAGGCACAGGGCTTTCAATCATATCAGGTTCTATTTGCTGCGAAGATCACTTTGCTTGGTAAGCATGTCTGTACTGTTACCTTCTGGCCTTTACCGTACGCCTTCGACATCGGGTTATTGATCTTTTTGGTGACTTGTTAATGCTACAGGCATAGGATGAACTGTATGAATGCTAATGCGGAAGAAAGTGCATATATCATCAGTAAGAGTTCCCAGAAAGACAAGCGTGTTCAGCTCAGTGACTTCATTTTCTAAAGTGGTCACGAGAAACACCATACTTTGGTTGATCAGACTCATAGCGGTGCCTCTTTGTATACTCCTAGTAATTCCTGTAAAAATTAAATTGGAGCTGCATAGCAGGAAGGGCTGCTGTATAGGGAAAGTTAACATCGTAATGGGTTTTCGGTAAATTACAACAGCAGAGTCAGTACATCTACGAGACAGCAAACATGACCGAAAGGACAACAAAACCGAGTCAGAACAGAAGCATGTACATTGTACATCGTTTATTCTCGAACCTATTCTTTTCTTTTTGGTAATGTAATTTGATGAGAACGTATAAATGTAAAGGTTATACATCTCAACAATAGTATAGACGTTAATTTATTTTGTACAATTATAATGTTGGGGCAAGATAGTCAATGTGAATTTTTAAAAATTAAAGAATTTATGGGGCGGTTTATGGAATTCTAAAATACTAATCTCTTTTTTTTATTATAGAAATTTTCTATTTAAATTTCATATTTTTCTTTGTTCACTCCAATACTTAAATCATTAAGTTCTTAAGTTTTATTATTGTATAAAAAGACAAAATAGGCCATCCAACTTAATACTTAACCCTAGTACATATATACAAATACCCCACCACTCTTTATCTTTGTATTGTTCTTAATAGTTAAATAACATGTAATTATTCATTAATAACTCAACTGGAAATATTATAATTTCTTATTAGAAATATTAGAATTTTCATAATAAAAACGAACGTAGCTCAAACTTTTTTATTTAAAAAAATCTAAAATTATGACAGAACAAAGAAAATTTACAAAACAATGGCAACAAAAGAGGAAAAGGGCAAAAAGGAAAAAAGAAAGAAAAGGGGTAAATTTTAATTTGATGATAAGGGACAACAGGAAATTTTGTAAAACCTTTATGGTTGTTGGGTCCAAAGAGCAAAAAATTAGGTTCCAAAAGAGTTTCCCAAAAAGAAAAGGTAAACCCAACGAGCGTGATTAAACGACCGACGTTCCCTTCTTTGGCGCTTGAGAGAAGCTTGGCGCTTTCGCTTTGGTCCTTCTTTGAAGTTGAAGCTGTAAGTTCTTTTCTCGTCTTCGTTTTTGGTTTTGATTTGCTTGTTTCTTACGATTTATGTTTGCTTCTCATATTCGTATTGCATCGATACGAGAAACTCTTTTTCCATTCTTGTAAGCTATTTGCAGCTCTTCTGAATTTCACCAATTGTTTTTGGTTGCCAAAACCCTAACATGTATCTGTGCAAAAATTCAATTTAATTTGGATTTTCGAATTCCGCATGCGAATTCATGCTATTACCTTGAAATTGTATTTCTTCCGCGTAGCATATTTTTGATTTGAAAGACCCCAATTTTATAGCATAGGAAACCCTAGATTTCATTCCGTTGTATCTCTTTCTGAGTCTGCAACCCTAGTTTTGTTCGTTCCTGGCGAAATCCCAATTGATCGTTTTTACGTATTATATGCAGGTGAAATTGTAATTTGGAATAAGTAGTCATGGGTGGTCATGGTGGTCTGAATATACTGCCTCAGAAGCGGTGGAATGTGTACAACTTTGATAATAGAGAGAAGGTGCGACAGGACGAAGAAGCTGCCGCCAAAGAAGAGCAGCTCAAGCGTGAACAGTCGCGAAAGCGGGATGCTGAGTTCCGTCTTGAGCAGCTCCGGACTGCCCGTGGCTTGGCTCCGGTGAGCCAAGGGGAGAAGCCTGCTGCAGTGGAATCAAAGCCGGGTCATATTAATCTGTTTGAAGGGATTAAAATTTTTGACCCTATTAAAGGATTAGAGAATGAGGGAGATGATGGTAAAGATGGGTTTAAGAAGAATAAGAAGACGAAGAAGGAGGAGAAGCCCAGGGTTGTGACTGCAGAAGATGAGAAGTATAGGTTGGGTTATGGAGTTGCTGGTAAAGGAGTTAAGCTGCCATGGTACCTTGAAAGGCTGAGTGCAGATGCAACTGATGACAGTGGTGACGGTGATGAATCGTCCAGAGGGGCTAAGGGGGAGATGAAGAACAAGAGTGGGAAGAAGACGTTGGAAGAATTGAGGGAAGAACGATTGGAAAGGGAGAAGCGAGAGAAAGAAAGGGAACGCGCATTGATTCTGAACAAGACCCGAAAAGGTGGAGCTGCTTTGAAGGATAGAAGGTTTTCTAGGAGGTGAGTTTACGGAAGTGTTCTTAATTAACCAGAACTTTGAATTCTCTGATTCAAGTTGTATTTGTAGTCTGTATAGTTTTGGTGTTTAACGTTTTGCATTCGTGATGCACCAAAGGATGTTATGGTTGTTTCTATGGTGTTACAATGATATTACATATAGTGGATTGATACCCTGCAAGTCGCTAATCTGTTGTCTATTTCACTTCGTATATAAGTGCTAGTTGGGGTAATTGCAGTCTGTATAATGTCATTTTTCTAGGTTAAAATGAGTAAGATGAAAAAGAGAATAGACCCACGGCCCCAAGAATGTGGTTACGAAAATCCAACACACACTCGTATATACAAAGCCCGTACAAGTAAGATGAAAAATGATTTGAAAGTGATCTCTTTTTCTGCTAAGAATTGGACTGATTTAGACTTATTTAGTGAAATTGAGCATGAACCATGACATCTATTTTATTCATGTTGAACTGGGTCTAAACAAACTAACATCACCGAAAGAAAATGTACACACTCCAAAACGAAAACAAAACAGATCAGTCTGTCTGAGACACTCTCACTCGACCTTAACCTCAAAGACGTCCTTCCTTTCGTCCTCTTTGACCTTAGGAATCGCCAGCTTCAGAACCCCGTTCTTCATCTCAGCCCTAATCGAATCGAGCTTGTAAAGATTGGGAGGCAGATCCAATCTGCTAGAGAACCTCCTGCCTCCACCTTCTTCATCCTCCGAGTCTTTATCTTCTCCTTTCACAACCAGCGTGTTCTGCTCCACCGAGATCTTCACATCCTCTTTGTCTAAGCCTGGCATGTCCATCCGCAGAAACAGAGCTTCCTCGTTTTCCTTCACGTCCCAGCCTCTTCTTGACCCCGCAAAAAATGGGTTATCCGTGATCTGGTCCATCATGTTCAGAACCTGGCTCAGACTCCTTGTTGGTGAAAATGGATCAAACACATCTGCAATTCGCAAAAACACAAAAACCCAATTGAGATATTTGACTAAAACGAAAAACCCAATTGGGACTTCGAAACATCTGACCAGAAGACAAAAAAAAAGAAAAACCCAATTGAGATAACCCTCAATATTATGCAATAAAACCAACTAGTTTAGAAATGGTCTGAAAATCTAGCCTAGTGGAAAAGACCTTGACTTGCAAACCAGAGTAGTTTAGACTATCGTTTGTATTAAAAAAAAAATATAATGTGAGAAATGAAACGAACCCAGATGACCAGTACCTGAGAAGAAGGTGGGGCCAAGGTCACGGCGGCGAAAGGGAGACCTGTCAGTGGTGCTGCGATCAACAGGGACCCTACGATCATCTTGATCGTAGCTTGTGACCTGGGCGTTGGAGTTGAAGGAGCGAGAGACAAGGGGAGAAACCGAAGCAGAGCGAATGGGGCTGGAGAGCTTGGAGAAGAGGGTTGGGGCAGAGGCCCTTCTGAGAAGGATCGAAACTGAAGAAGCCATTTGTGCTTGCTAGAAAAGAGACTGAAGTGGCTTTTTTCTACTGTGTTGGGTTTGTGATTTGATCAGTTTGTGAACGGAGATTAGATTTTGTACGTGTTGGGTGTTGGGTGTTGCCGAGGTTTTGAAGGCACAGGGTTTTATATAGAACAGACACATATGGGATGTTGACAGGGGAGGCGTGGAGAAGGGGAAAGGAGGGAGAGGCTTGGAGAAAGTTCCAGAGCATACAGGGATACTAGTGAAGGTTCTAGAAACAAACAGTTTGATCGGATATATATATATATATATATATATATATATGGATATATATATACCCGAAATAAAAAAATGTCTTGAATTTGGATGTTTTGCATTCAACAATGATCTGGATTTCTTCAATACCGCTTGTAATAAAAATAAAATAAAATATTTTTTAAAAATAATATAAACATATATTAAAATGTTTACAAAAATAGAAAATTTGGACTAGTCCTTAATTAAAACAGAAATTCAAAATTAGCCACATTAATTTTAACACAATAAGAACCAATTAGAAAATGACAAGTGGCTAGTTTTGAATTTTTCTCTCACTTAGGTTCTAGATAAGTTATTGTATAATATGTCATGCTAAAATAATTTTTAAAATAAATATATTTTATTTTTATTTTTTACAAAATGAGGATTCGAATTTAAAATCTCTTTCAATATTAAAAAAGATATATGAGTAGACCGAATGCTAGTTAGTAAATGGGGAGGGCGCATTCTCTCTCTTTCTCGCAAATTTATAATTATATCCTCTTTATTTTATTTTGTTTCATGTTTTCATATCGGTGCACTTTGTTACGCAGTCACATGTTTTCACATAGGAGTACAAATCTAGAAACTCCGGCTACTTTCCTGTTCAAAACCGCCAAAACAAGCATGACTGGCATTGTCTGCCTCAACAATAGAAAATGTTATTTCTTGTTAATCATTGTACTTTGTTCATTATACAATTTAAAGCCACGTCAGACCACGGTAAATTCAGACCATACAGACACAATTCTTCCAAATTTGGTACTTCAGAAATGTATCATTCTCATTGTCAAGCCTACAAGGGCATTGGTTTAGATTTGAGCTTGATCCATACATATCTCATGCAGAATTAGGAATTTGCATCCAATTAGGTTAGAATTCCTGGTTTCATTTGATTTCATGAGGCTGCCTCTTTTAGTTGCTTGATTACGAAGTCTGCAAAATTATTCATTCCTTTTTTTTTTTTTCCTCGTGCAATATCCTAAACAACTCTAATGTACAAGAGGTATTCGAACTCGGGTGCAATAGAAAGGACATACTATCTTGATCAACTCACCTAACCCACATTTGTTATTCCTTTCTCATTTAAACCCACTGTTTTACTTTACAGATTAAGTCAAAGACCTTTAGTTTAGATGCAAACCCCAAAACATACCCAGAAAATGAAAAAAAAAACAAAAAATGAGACAGTGGGATTCATTAAGATAATTACCGACAAACTTGAAACAAAGAAAAAATAATATAGAAGAAATGAAGACAGGTTTTACATCACACTGAGATGTATAAAATTATTGACAACCATCAGAGATACAGTTAACCAAAATCTCTCAAAGTTGAAACACAAATGAAACAAAGTGAAAATCATCCTCTTAAGTTACAAAAGAATGTAAGTTTACCACGCACTAATCTAGAATTCCAGCACCTAAGATCCACAGCCCCACCTAAACAAGTTTGGAAACTTTCGCAAAGCTAACTAAAAATGAGCCACCCTCAGTTTTTCCTTCCACCATCATTCTTCAATGACTCGGAAGGAAACAGCTCGACACAAGATTTGTAACCGAGTGCTTACGACTTCTTCATGAGATAGCCCAAAAGTAAGCCAATCAAGCCAACAATAATGACGAAAAGGATCGAAACACCACCACGACTTTTGCTCCCTTGACGCTTCAAGAGTTCCTACACAAATACACAATAAGAAAAGCACAAAAAAATTTGGGAAGCAAGAGATTTAACAATGCAATATAGTGAAATCCATGGAAGAAACTAGTATAAAGCCTTTTTATTGTCGATAAAAGAGAGTGATTAAGGTAGCAGAAGAAAAGACAAAAAGTCCAAGAAATAGTTACTGTCTTGACAATTACTCAGAAATCAACCTCAAACATCTCCAAGAAAGTAACAATACTAAGTACCGCACTCTTATCCATAAGCTTCATATGAAAAAAATCCATACTTCAAATGGAATGCAATTCGCAAAACTATATTACTATCACAGGATGGGAAAATCACTACAACATCCCTCGACAGGGCCTACCTTCAGAAGAGAAACTTCAAAAGAGTTGAATAAGGAAAACTCAACACAGTAAAGAAGTTTTTTATTCTTCATTTTTGCACCATCCCTCACATATGTACAAAGTGCAAACATACACGTAATGATAACTGAAAACATGTAAGGTAATCATGTTTAAGCATACTCTTGCCTAAGGATAGGAACCCCTATCCCCTCTCCCCTCTCCCAAATAAATAAATAAATAATGGGTAAAGAAGAGGACAAATTCTACAGAAGCTGCATATTAAGCTCTCACCAGCTCCTGGCGAAGCCTGTTACTTTGTTGATTTGCTTTATTCTTTTCCTCTGTCAGTTTCAATATAAGTGATCTTGCCTGCAATTATAAAAAAAGAAGTATAAGAACTACCATCGCAAGCACCACTAGTTATATGGTAGACAACCTACTACTTAAGGCAGCAGCACACGTGAATGCAGGTCACATTACGAACCTGTGTAGGTTATGCAATGCCATATTGGTAGAAACGAAACTATCAGGAAGAAGAAGAGAAAAGGCAAAAGAAAGTCTCTAACAAAAAAAGATTAAATCCACTATCTGTTTGCAAAATAAAAAAAAGGTATGATTTCTAGTCCAGTTAAAAGCACCAAGGAACAATCACAATAAACCAAAAGATGGAGTCCAAAATTTCCATTATTTCCTAACAAGCCCCAAACTCAGGTAAGGATAAACTCTAGCCGGTGACACAACGAGGAAAGAAAAACCAAGATATTTAAAGTCATTTGTCTAACGACTAATTCCAATCGATAAATCTTCTTCCATCTCGTGAACAACAGCTTTCTTCACATTCTAAAAGGACTGATCTTAAGATATAATTGTAGTACAATAAAGCCCATATAGAAAAAGGTTCACCATTGTATGCATGCTCGTAAAAGCATGCATGTATGTGCAACAAATATCACGCTAGACAAGTTGCATTAGCGTCACAAAACCTCAACCCAACTATCAAATAGATACATAAGATTTTAATCCCCATATGAAGCTTTTTGTTACACTAACTAGTCCAACAACTAATTTCAATTTTTTCTAGTAAATATTTACATGGTTCTTGGTCGTAAGGATACTCATAGCACAACAGAAAAGAGATACATGTAACAGACATCTGACTTAAGAACATACAGAAGTTATAACAGATTTCTGCAACACAAACAAGAAAAACTCAGAAACTGGATAGGGTATAAGACACAAGTGCACACACATAAACAGATATGTGGTCTGAGTAGGCATTTACCTCTGCAGATCTCTCCTGAGGTTCAAGCTGCTCACTAAATGCTTTTGCAGCCTGTAATCACCAATAAACAGCATGCCAATCAATATCTCTCTGCTGACTGAGGGATAAGAAATCATCATAAAGTCTACCTCAAGTACTCACATTGGAAAACTCAGCACCATTCACATTTCCATTCTCCATAACAGAACCCCTTGGTGAAGACCCTTCTTCTGACCCTTCTGGAACCGGAGAAGGTGGTTGAGGTGGAGAAACATATACCACTCTCAATTTGCACTCCTCAACCACATTTCCCGCCTCTTTATTGAACTACACAACATCAATTCCACAAATGAATAACATTCGGCATAGAGTACACAAAAACACCAGTATTCACACCATTGTATAATATCATTATATAACTACCACTTCTGGAGTAATATCCTTTGGAGCTGCACCATCATTGGTTTTTACACTCTGGAGGAGAAACTTGTCCTTGCATTGCATGTCTGGAGGAGCCTCTTTTTGTGCTTGCATTGTAACTAAATCAACAAAAAAATAAATGAATTAATCATCGAAAATTTCAAATCCCATATTCTATATAAACTATACATACAGTCGAACAAAATAATTAATATGCACCTATAACATCACATGTGGATCGAGGCGAGACAATTCCCGTGTTCGGACGAACACAATACTTCTTGGGATTCGTAGTTTTGACCTGAACATAATCGAATCAATATCAAACATCCAAAGCAAATCTACAAACTTCACAAATATAAGTTTCATTTCTACCTGCAATCTGATATTTGGAAGAAAAACAAACCAAACATAACAATTGTCATATTCGAATTTTTTTCTTTTAATGCTGTCTGATTTACAACATTCGTAAATCACTCCATTACAAACTAGCATGCAGTAAATATTAAAAAGATAACAACAATTCATGTTAATCGAGTGGAAGCAGTAACTTTTCAGGTTCCTAAAAAAGAAAATCAAATGATAGAATATCCACATTCTCAATTCTCCTTTTGTTTTTATTTTTCGTTTTCTTTCCTCGCATTTTCCAAACAACCAAATGGAGAATATAAGCAAAAAAAAAAAACTATGATGTAATTACTACAATTTGCAGAAGAATTTGAAACCACAAACACACAAACACAAAAACAAAAGAGGAGCACCTTGAAAGCGACATAGTTATCGGTCTTATTCGAGAGCAGAAGCGAACAAGAGATCTGCTTCTTCAATTCGACTGGAGAGAGAAAAAAACAAACAAAAAAAACACAAAATGAAAACAGAAACAAATACCGCAAACATGAAAAAACAAAGTCTACAAAACGCAAACAGATCGAAACGAAGAGAGCGTTACGAAAATTTTACTAACAGGGGAACTTGAGCTCCAGAGGCTCGATGCTGAGAAGCTCGCCCGTGCTCATTGGATTGATTGCTTGATCGATTTGGTTTGGGTTTGCTGTGGAAAAAGGTGGAATCTAAATTGAATTTAAATAAAAAACAGAGAGAGGCGGATAGATCGAGAGAGAGAGAGAGAGAGAGAGAGAGATAGAGAGAGGTTGTTGGGAAATTGGAAGAAAATGAATTTGATTGTGAATTTATGAGAGGGGAAGTGTTTTTTCTTTTTTTTTCTTTTTTTCTGTTTCTGAAAGAAATTTTTTTTTTTTTTCTTGACTTTTGATGATTTATGAGAGAGTAAATGAGTAGTTACTAATTATGAATTTTATGAATGAATGTGCGTTTATAACAGCTCTACTCTCTCCTTCGATCTCTTATTTTGGCATATCATAGGAGGGTATGAACTCTATCCATTCCCTTCTTTTTATTTTCATTTTTCCTAATTTACTTTTTAGTTTCTTTTTAAGTCGAACTTAATACTTTATTTTTTATTCAAGTGATATTAGATAATATCAAAATCCAACATAGACTATGGATGTAGGAATAAAAATAGCATATTTATTTAAATAGAATGGATATTAAAAATTATTCTAATTTCATACTTTTGGTGCGGTTACTAACACTTATAAAAATAAGAATTATTTTAAAAAATAGAATTAAAATATATATATATAGATTGTATAGTAAACCCTATGATAACTTATTTGTAGATTAATTTTTGGTAACAAGAGATCATTCTTAGATGGTCTTTTAATACTTTAAGTTTTTCTGTAACATAGAATACCCTCTTCTCCTATACTAATCTTTTTAAAATAGTACCTTTTTAAGAAATCAAACGTTAAACCAACTTTTAATTAGTAGTGGTGGCGATATGCCAAATCGAAACCCCTAGCCCTCTCTCTCACAAAAAAGACTCGAGCCGTTTTCACTTTGAGGAGGGAGGAAGTCACTATTCTTCCTCCCCTCTCCCCTCCTCTCTTCTTCCCCTCTCCCTTCCTCCCTTCTCCTATTTTCCCCAATTTTCAGAGACAAAAGGTTTCCTCTATTTGTCTTCGTTTTGTAATGATCATCTACTCATTACAGGCGGATGTGTCTCGGAATCGGATCTCCACATGTGTTCAGTGTCGGATCTCTACCACTATCCTTTTTGTGATTTCTTTATGTTTGGAACAAGTCGCAGAGACTCTTTGGGATTTCTGTGTAGTTTTCACCTATCCTTTTGTGAGAGTTTTTCACTTCTCTTTTGTGAAAGGTTTCCACCTCTCCTTTATGAGAGTTTTATTTGTATTGTTATGACTTGGTTTTTTTCAAGCTTTATATATTTTTGGTTATTCTGAGTTTGCTATCTTAGTTGGGATGCCTATACCAGAGTTTCTTTGATCATATGTGATGGTTAATGGAGGAGCCCTAAATTGTCTTAATTTTGATGTTAGATCACTTCGTTATTGTAATGACCATTTGTGACTAGTGACTTTTTTGATTGAATTATGAATGCAATCCCATAATTTCTCCACAAAAAAAAAAAAAAAAAAGACCAACTTTTAATTTAAAGAGACTAAAATGCCCCTCCAATCCTTGAAAACACACAACCTCAACATCAGTCCCAAAGCTCATATGGCAATTCATTCCCTATAAAATAAATAAATAAACAAAACTACCTAAGAGCATGTCAAGGGGTGGGGCAAAGGGCTATCCACCATTTTGGCCATCCAGCCGTTCAAAATTTATGTTGTTCTAGTGGGGAGGAACTAGGAACCATGGGCCATTTTGGCCATCTAGCAGTCCAAAATTTATGTTGTTTTAGCGATGAGTGAGAATTCAAAATTTATGCCAATGAGGTCTAGCACAATGGAAAAGGACTCTAGCCTTTAACTCTATAAGCGAAATGGAGCATGTTCGTTGGTATATGTGGGATATGACCAAATTTTCTCTATCAAACTTCAAATAGAGATGCCAACGGAGTCTAACCTAATAAAAAATGATCTTAACTTGCAAACTATAGTGGTCACAGGTTCAAACCCTGATGACACTTTAGTTGGTAGTGTGTGTAAGTTCTTCCCCATCCACTTGTAGTTTAAACTATCACTTATATTAAAAATTAAATAAAATAAAAAAAAAACTTCAAAGGGTGATGCGACCTTTTGGGTGTCGACGAACAACAAGATGATTATTCTCTTTTCTTAAGTGGTCATGGGGATCATGTGTGTTTTCTATCTATGATCAATCATTGAAGAATTTCTCATCTCAAATTCTACTCGCATTGCATGTGTCTTTGAGATATGGCACTCAACAAAGCTCCTCCAAGGATTTGATTTCATTTTGAGCCTCCTTGAATTATTCAACTATTATCAGCCACATCTCTTTTGGGACGGGGCCCAAATTGTGCTTGCTAAATGGTAGTTGAAATGACAATGTAGTTCATTACCAAAGTTCAATCATATCATTGGCTTCTTGTTCAAAAGTCAGTTTGTCCTATATGTCGGGATGACGTTGACTCCAAAAATGTTGGGCAAAACTTTCTCATTTTGGGAAACATCTTTGTCAATGAAACTATGCTTGAGTGGGAGTCCATATTGATCCAACTCACTAACATTCAATTAAAACTCATAAAAAATAGGAAAACCTTGGGAGTGACTGCAAAATTATTACACGTGTTATAACATCGATGAAAGATATAATATCACGTGACTGTTTGACTGTTATACCAAATAATTCTTTATTAAAAAGGGATGGCTCTCCCTACACTCAGAACTAGGACCATCAATACAAACTGATTATTATTATTTCCTGTCTGGGCCCAAGGTTAGGCTAGTCAATGTTGAACCATCAAGACACAGCAGTTGGGCTGGTACAAAGCCAGCCAAACATTGATTTATGAATAAACTTAAATTGTACCGTCTATAATGACAATCGCTTGGTTTATTGACAGAAACGAGCGAATAAAGGTCCTTGAAAATATTGTGTAGTTTGTGAAAAGGGAGAGCGTTATTCGTGCTCCCTTATATTAACTTCTCTGCCTTCCTATGAGAATGCATCCGCAGGAGCGAGAGAGGTTAAATTATGTATAGACCGTAGGAGCACGAATAGCGCTCCTTTAGAAAGATAAAAAGATACACATTTATTTGGTAATTTGATGAGCTGGGCTATCCTTCAAAAGGAGTTGATCTCAACTCTTCAACCTGCTGGCCAAGTTCTTTCAAGACCTGTGAGGAGAAAATAATGAAAGACTCACTAAAGATGTTTAAGGCTAGTACCAATATGAAGAAATTTTTATGTTTTAGGACTCACTATCTTGGCTTCCTCAAGTGCAGCTTCTAATGCTTGAATTTTCTGCAACACAACAACAGTTAACATGTTTTCGTGGATTGAATTGTAGGAAATGAGAGGCACAAGTATTTTCAGAACTCACTTTGTTGGCCTCTCTAAATTCTGCTTCCAAGGCCTTGATTTTCTGTGGTGCAATTCCACACAAAAAAGCATTATATCAGAATGAAATGTTTTTCTTTAATTCTCTTCTCAGTAAATCCGAAAGAGCATTATAAATTCGAGAAATGGGGACGAAGAAACACATAAACAAATTTCTTTAAAAAGAAAAACAAAAATGGTGCTGCAACTGAAATAAGTACATCAAACAAAACTATCAAGAAACAGATATATCTGAATTATGCAGAGAGCAGAAGTATGCAAGGAAGGAAGGCATTGGTTATATTTGGTGTGCTTACTATATTGCGTAAAAGCTCCTCATCTGAATCCAAATGACCATTTTCTTCATAATTGTTGACCCCATTATTGTCTGCAGAAATTGCCTGAAAGTATAGATGAAGTATTATGTACCCTCTACTGTATTAACTGCACATGGTTAAAAAGTTTAAACTGCAATGCAACAAAGTTTGAAGTAAAACACTTGGTAAGGAAAAAAGTTGATCACTTGAAGCATTTCTGTAATATCTGGATTGTTCCAGGGTCCTTTGTCACTTAAAAGGCAGCCTCCATAATCAGAACAGGTGCAGCCTCCACCCAGAAAAGTTGGCAAATTGCTGCAGAAAATTGAATTTATTTTTTTCTTAATTATGAAGAATAAATCAGAAAAAGAACCCTTTTTACTCTCATTTCTAATTTATTTGTACAAATATATGTGCAAATTTGTACCAACTTGGGCTTGAAATGCTTACCTTTGTTCAACAACATCAAGCAGGTTACTTTGGTAATTGTATCCCAGCACCTGAAATAATAATCTCGAAGACTCAAAAAAAATTAGTCCACTGGGATTAAGGAGAAAAAATTTC
This sequence comes from Prunus persica, assembly GCF_000346465.2. Taxonomy (NCBI): domain Eukaryota; kingdom Viridiplantae; phylum Streptophyta; class Magnoliopsida; order Rosales; family Rosaceae; genus Prunus; species Prunus persica. Next base: position 8,613,452 of record NC_034013.1, on the reverse strand, counting down.
TGGCTAGAAATTAATCCACCCTAGAGAAAAGAACCCTCACCTGAATCTTTGCTAATGTGCGTGCATCAAGGAAAGCCTTCACTGCTTTCCACAGCATTTTAAACCCAGATCCAGCATTCACAATAAACAGGCGATTTAGAGTCTGAAAAATATCAATAGCTCTAAAGTCATTTACAGATAAATAAGAGCACATACACTACACTTCTGTTAGTATATCTAAAAATGAAGTGTCATTCATTTCATTTCAAAAAAATGAAGTGTAATTCATCAATTTTCGGTAGGTAAGGACTTGGCATTCCTTTTAATCCGATGTAAATATACCGCCTTCTAATACCCGATAATTAAGTTGACTATGATAGCTTACTGCAGATTTGGTGTTTAGGATTGGATTGAATTGAATTGGATAACTCACTAGATTCAATATGTATTGAAATAAGAAATGAAAGTGAGGTGAATGATTCTTAATATTGTGGGAATTAGAATCGTTAAGTTATAAGGTGTTAATATCCTACTATCTTGTGGGGTTTTGAAGGGATAAATTTCCTTCATCACTAGTCCATCAACTTCAATTTGGACAAAATTTTTGAAGTTGGGTCTTGTTTCGTCCTTCAACATACCTTGAATATAGTGACTTATCTCCAATCTAATCTAATCCTATGGACTTAATGGTAAGATTATCGACATATTCATCACTAATTTTGCTAATTTTTTGTTTTGGAATCTAGATTACTAATCTCCTGACTCACCAATCAACCATTCTAACCATCTTGTTGTTCACATAGCACCCCTGCAGAGAAAATGACAACCAACGTACCTCTGGGTAGTAATTGCTATCAATCTTCTGAATTTCCATGAAGAGATATCTAGCAGGCTTTGAGAAATTAGCCAATCCCTAATCAAACACAAATTTCAAGTATGTTAGAACTCACTGTTGCAATTCAAATAACACATTTGATGAGGCTGTTTTATTTTTCTCAGCCAGCAAAATCAAATCTTCATGAAATAACATATGGGATGAACAACTTCGTATGAAAGTTTGCTCTAGATCAAACATGAGAAAGAGATGCTCACCACTCCATGCACATCTAAAATACTTGTTGTAGATGCTACATGCCTCTTGGCTGCAAGTGAACATGCAGGGTATCTCCAATTTAATGTTTTCTCTTGTTCCGACACATGATACTTGGTAAATCTTTCAAGGGTAGTTACTTGCAGAAGCTTGTTAAGGTCTACCATCCCGATTCTTTCGATGTACAACGGTCTACCGTACCGGTCTACCCCATGATATCCATGAGGATAGCATTTCTTTACTGCTTCATACTCCTCAAACTTAAACTCCTGCAATATCAGAACATCTACTATTGGATTAGCCAAAAACAGGGAAAGAAAATCTTGTAGTGATGTGCCTTGCTGTAGTAAGACTAGTTGATGTAAAATGATAATGGTACAATCCATACATGGCCTGCAGTCAAATTTTATGGGTTAAAATTGTTCCACTTTTTTTAGTTGAAACTTTATATTTAATCTCATGAAAGCTAGAACTAAAACAGGCTTTTAGAGTAATTAATATGGACTTGGTGGTTTATCTTTTTTGATATAAGCGATATTCTACTTTAAACTAATTTAAACTATATGGAGGGGGATTCGAACTCCGGTGCAGAGTGGAGAGCACATCTGCTCTAGCCAACTTGGCTAAGGCCATGTCTGCTTTCTTCAAATTTATCTTAAAACAAGCCTTTAGAGTAACTTGTGCTTCAAGCTTCTATACACTCTAATGTTTACATAACATGATATCCCTGCATTTCTGTGCTATTAGCACACCAAAATTAAAGCTTCTGAAATAAGTCATGCTGTAAAACCAATATGAAATATATCATTATCCTCTGTATCTGTTGGAAAATATAGTTTACTTCGAAATCTTTCACCTTTGGAATTGCATCAACCATATAATCCTCGCGCCACTTAAGATAACTCAAGAAGGCATCTTTTGCTTTTGTAAAATCAAAGTCCCTCATTCTGAGAAACCTATAAAATGAAATCTCAGAAAGAAAGAAAAATAACATTATCAATGAAATAGAAAATTTGGAAACACTTAATGTCAAATAATGTTCCCACATCAACTTACCTTAAAAGGGTATGATAATCATTGTGCTGTGGAGGAAGCTGGTCCTCAAGGAAAAGCAGTTCTCTGAAACACTCTACAACTTTTTCATCCTTTGGATCACGAACTCCTCCGAGAACCGTTTTCAAGCTCTTATTGCTGCTGATGCTGCTGCTACTCCCTCCAAGCTTCTTGAACGTGTCGCGAAACTTGATCATTGTCTTGAGGCCTAAGTTTGACATTGAAGATGAAGGCCTGTGTTTGTCTTGAGGAGGGAGATGCCAATGGCTTTCAATGGGTGGATGAAGAATTTTGGGCTTCCCTGAACTTGAGGCAACATCGCCATCTCCATCTCCATCTCCACCACCTTTAGATATGACTATATCCCTGTCTTCTTTTGACTTATACATAGGTAAAGACCAAAAGCATGCCCTTACAGAATCCAACTTTAATGGTTAGAACATAAACAATTAATGTTTAATTGTTACGAGTTTGGAAGGGGAAGAAGTTGAACTAATTATTCTTGCATCAATTACAGGAAGAAACAGTTTTGCTACAGAGACAATGGCAGCCCATTACAACATTACAGTGTAGGGAGTTGTTGAATTTCAAACAATTGTGCATGAAATTTATGAAAAATGCGCAAGGAGAGAACAGCAAGCAAAAGAAGGTGAACACAAAACATAAATAAATAAAAAAGAAAAGGAAAGAAAAGAAAAGGTGAAACGATGTTGGGCTGGGTATCCAATTCCATGCTTTGCTTGCAGCTTCGAATGCCTGAGCTTCAAGTAACCTGTGTACATAACTCTGTAACGATTTGTTTCATTCGAGGTAGCCTGTAGTATATCATCAGTATGTTAAATGAATTCTATTCAATTCAAAGTGAGATCATATCGCCAACAGGATCTACCCAGTAGAAAATGGTCTTGATTTGCAGATCAGTGGTCTCAAGTTCGAGTTCCATGACACCGATAGTGTGTGTGAGAAACCCCCTCCCTCTTATAATTTAGAGTATTGCTTGTACTCAAAGTGAGATCATATCAAAGATATTCAAACTGAACTACTAAGCAAAATGTCAGCATAATGCAATAAAAGCTTGAGCTAAGCTTCATTCAAACTCCAATGCTTCCTTTCTCTTGATGATGGCAAAATTCGAATCTATATTGTACCTTTTCGCGGCACAACCCCAACGACACTTGAATAATTAGAGTTCACCACTCACTTGAGTTTACAATGTATTTTAGTATCATAATTAGATCTACATAGTGAGTTTTCACCTGTTCGTGTCTTTGTGTGAAATTAGCTCCTATGAAGTACGGATACAGATACGCAATACACGATATCATACAATATAGACCAAATACCATACAACATTATATAGGATACAACAAATCTTTAAAAACTAAAATAAAATTACGACAAGCATAAGTTAATTAAAATAATATATATATTGAAAATAGTTACCCTTAATAAAATCCTAAGATGGCATATAAAGGGCAATTAGAGATTCTTTTTGGCAAGAGAATGGAACATTTTTAAATAGAGTTTTGGTTGAAGAACGTAAAGACATAGGTTGGAAACTTGATAAAATAAAATATAACATATAATAACTGGTTCCATTACTAATTACACTTATCTTTTATGACAAAACCTCACACATTTGCTGGATTTTACAAATGATTAAATTGCGGACAATATTTTATATCTCGTTGCAAATTATGTAAGCTATCACGTCGAGTAAGCTTTTTGAGAATATAAATATTATAGTCAGGGGCAAAGTTGTGTTAAGGCCAGGGGTGGTCTTGGGCCTCCCAATTAATTTTATTGAGTTATTTATTGGGGAGTTATGTTAATTTTGGAAATAGTGGACTTTGGGTTGGTGTTGGTTATGTGGAAGAACATGGTACAGTTTGGGGGAGATATTTCTCCAGCATAACTCTCTCCCCCAGATCTAAGTTGCAGGGAAAGAGAGGGAGACATAGCAGGGGAGGGGATGGAGAGAGAGAGAGAGACAGAAGATGAGAGATTTGATAGTATCGTTGAACTTGGAGGTTGGGAGGTGCTGTTGGGTATTGTTAAAAAGTTATTCCTAATTTATTTTTTTAAATATATTTTTAAACATTTTAAATAATTTCAAGCAATTTTTTATTTTTTATTTGAATTTTTTTATTTTTAATAGTTAAATTTACCAAAATACCCATGCCACATCAGCTGATTTAATGATTTTTATCTCAAAACTAATCGAATAGGTCAACCTTGGTCACATAATGGAAGTTCACGAGGGAGATTGAGTCATTTAAAATGTCATGAGACAAATTGAGACTATTTGGAAACCACATGGGGCATTTCAACAAATAAGCCTATATATATTGGGTGTGGTAACAAATACAAAGAAAAATTGCTATACTTAAGCCTATGGCCCCCTCACTACAAATCAATACTTTTGTGCTACTTTTACCACATTTTTATACCACATTCTCATACCACCTTTGTTTGGGCCAAAATCCTGCGCACCCAACCCAATGCTACAGAGCCCAGAATAACAAAGACAAAAACGCTAGGGCCCGAGAAGTCTGGACTCTAAAAATAAACAGGAACCAAAGGTCCAAAATCCAACAAAAGCCCGGCCCAGAACCTATCTCAAGCTTGGGCTTCGAAGAAACTAAATTGGGCTTGGCATGATCAAAGTAAAAAGTGAAAACCCAAAAGGAAACAGACCCACGTGATTTTTTCCTCTGACTTGGAAAAGTCGAACAAATTCAACTGGGTTGATAAAAGAGTTGACAGAGGCAGGCAAAAAGAAGGGACGTCTCTGAAATCTCTGCCACCACAAGATCAAGACCCTTTTATATATTCAGAGATATTGTTTCTACTCCAAAGAAAGCACCATCTTTCAAGGGATACGCAGACTAAAGTTCTCAAAAAGAAATAAGCAGGAAAACAGGGAGTTGTTCAAACTGGAAAAGCAAACTAAACATCACGGTTTGAGCTCTCACAAAGGGGCAGTTGGAATTAAAGAGGGGTAAAGTTCTCTTCCAAAAAAAACAGAGAAGTGATTGGTCTTAAAAAGAACTGACTATTGAAAGCATATCTGCCAGAAATTGATAAAAACATCTTCTTCTTTATATTTAAAAATATTAAAGATATTTTGAGAATTTTTGCCGCCCATTATTGAAAGAAAGAAACCCTACTCCAGAACATTTCTTATAAATATAAAGAGAGGGTAAACAGAGTAGGGGACTCATTATTCAACAATCAATCAAACAATCAGAAATCAACCAAAGACAAAAAAACTCAAAATGATCACTTGATCACTGAGAACCTTCAAATAAACTGGAGCAACCAGAAGCTCATTTGAGCCCCAAAAGAAGCTAGCTATAGATAAGAAATTCCAAAGTTCAGGCCAAAGTTCAGGCTTAGAGAAATAAGTCATTCAAAACGAGACTTCTCTCGTTTCAAATTTGGCTCAACAAAAGCCAAGACAAGTAGAGTTTGAGTTTTCACAAATATGAAAACCTCAACAAATTTTACAGTGCAGTTCCAGCTTATTAAGTCCTCAAGTCCAGCCACTTCTGCCCCTTCAGACTAAAGAAGCCCCATTTCTACCAGCTCAAAAGCCTCCCAAGGCTTGAAGTAGATTAAAGCTCTGCCAAAATTGAACTTTGGTATCGATTTACAGCTAAAGCTAAGCAATTGAAGTTGTTAACAACTCAGTCCAGCATGAATGTACTCGGTCCAGCCCGGACTAGAAGTTTCTACCCAGGCAGAAGTGGGATTCCAGCCGTCTTTTTTTTGTCTTTCTAGAGTTGATATTTCCCTTTTTAATTATGTAGAAGGCAGTTCTGCCTAAAACAGTCCACTTTATTATCATCTATTTGGCCAGAACTACCAATTTTATATTGTGATAAATTATGAAGTCCTCACCAATTTGAGGCAAGAAAAGAACTTACTTGGGAGATATTTCTCACCCAAATTCACAATCGCTAGTTTAGAAATCAGTAACTTGGGGCGCAAGTTATCTGTTTGAAAGAAGTCTGCTAGGATTTTTCATTGCTAGCAGTGGCACGCTCTCACACCAAAGAAAGTGGGCTTGTTGACCAGTCAATGGTTTTCAAGGCAATGAGGAACCTTGCCCTTCCATCACAGGAGTAAAAACAAAATGGGTGAACAACCTTATGTGGTAGATGAAGTGGATAATCACATCAACTAAAAAGTGTCTATAAATAAATAAAAAATTAATTAATTAATTAATTTTAATTGATGTGGCTGTCCACCTCATCTGCCACATAAGGTGGTATGAGAATGTGGTAAGAGTAGCATTATTCTTGTCAAAATTGTATTCCAACATGAATATAGTAGTAAAATCATACTACATTTATCAAAGAAAACCACTCATTTCAATTTAATACTTTTGTAGGTAATAATTTACTCAATGTAGTCCAAAAAAAAGCCATTTAGTTGTTGTTGGGAAAGATGTTTATTAGAACTCCATAAGAGTACAGTGGAGAGGATGAAAACATCAGAAAACCAACGTAAAGCTAGAAACAAAAGTGCAATCTTAAAAAGATTCGCTTCCAGAACTAATAACAAGGAAATAACGAAAAAGAAAAAAGAAGACTACTACCCAAAACAATACATCAATGGAGCAATACTGGCCTTGTTAAAATATTGCCTTAAAAAAATCCCCAAATGGAGGAAAATCTAGTCAAGAAAAAAGAGTATCACTGTGAAGCTTGCTCATCAACAACAACCAACAGGCAAAACTTGGGCCAATAAACAATGAACGAGTAGCAAGACCAATTGCAGCGATTAGGATAAATTGAAAGAGCACCAACTACAATGTCACAACCAATTGGTAACTGCTTTTCAAAATGGCTTGGAACTGCTACACTATCTACCAAAGGTGGCCGTTATGGTTCTTCAAGATTAACGAACAAATGAATGATCCTCGCAATCAACACCACAAACAAAAGAAGATTTTGTTAGAATGCTAAACAAGATGAAAACTATTAGAGAGAAGAATTAAAATAAAAAAAAGGGTTGCCAAAACTAAATCTCAAAGTAAAAAAAAGAGCAAAACAAACAAGCAGAAAATAAAATGGCATGCACTATCACTACTACGTTTTGCTATTTGCGCGATAAGATTTTGCGTGACGAATACAAGTTCGTCGCTCAAAATGCACTATAGCGACGGAAAAAAAGGTTCGTCGTGCAAAAAATTGAAAACTTGCGCGACCAAATTTTTCGAAGCGCAAAACCTCTTAGCGCGACAGAAATTTAACTTCGTTGTGCAAAGTGAGGGGAAAAAACCCGGTTTTTTGTTGGTGCCAAACACTTGCGCGGCGAGAAGAATCGTTGCGTAAGAAAACCTAGCACGACAATGGGACACTTCGTCGTGGAAAGGTGAACACAAAACAGTGGATCCCGTTAATTAGCTCCGAAAACTTGTGCGACGACAGGTTTCGTTGCAAAAGATAGCTTAGCGCGACGAAATCGTTTATCGTCGCGTAAGAAAACGAGGGATTTTTTTTTTTTTGCGCCAAAATAATCGAGGGGGGGATTTTTTTTTGAGCGACAGAATGTTGTTTCTGAGCGACGATAATTAGAATTTGCGCGACGAAAGTTTGTGCGATGAAAATGTCATGCGTGGCTCAAAAGTTTTTGTCGACAAGTTTTTGAGCGATGAAAAAAATCGTTTTGTGCGACGGAAAAATGGTTTTTCGCGACGGCAGTTTGCTCAACGAAATTAATGGTTCGTCGCGCAAAGTCCTTCTTCTTCATATCAGAATTCTGCCATTGCAGAGGCAGAATGCAAAAAATATAGCATTCTGCCTCTCTCTCAACCTCTCTGCCGTTGCCTCTGCTGGAAATTCAAAACGTTCATTGGGTAAGTATTTTTTGTCGTTAGTTTAAAAGTATTAATGTAAATTCGTACTAACGCTATTAATTTTGTTCTCGTTAGGGATATTTGTAATTAGCGATTGGTGAAGAACGATTGAGAAGATATTTTATTCGTTTTATATATTAAAAATATTAAAGTTAGTTTGTTATGTTTATAATTTTTTTGTGAAGTTATATTTATATTATGTTGTTAAATTGTGCGTGACGTAGCACAATGTGTTGTGATGTATGCAGTTAATTGAAATTAACTTCGTACTTTTATTTGTATGTTTAGTAACACTTAGTTTTCCGTTCGAGATTAGTTAGATTTCGTACATGGATGCGTAAAGCATGACTGCGGTCCAATTAATTCTTGAATTGTCCCACTATTTGGACAGTTTGGTAATGCATAGTGTTGCCACGTAATCTACGGCTACATGATTAGGTTTCGATTGTGGAGATTTCGGTGTCATCTTGGTACGTTCTTCGGGTGGTACGTAGGTATTTATACCTATGCCCATCTCAAGAACTGTATTGAGATGCTGTCGAAATTCATCCATGTCGAAATCTAATCTCATGTAGCCGTTGGTTACGTGACAGGACTATGCATTCCCGAATGGGATAGGGCCCTTACCGGAGGCATAAGGTGACATTATAACTTCGTATGAAGTTGTTGTGATTGTTGTGTTGTGAATGTGGTTTCAGGAATTATGAGCAGAAGGTAGATACATAACCCAAATAGATGCGCAGACGAATATTTGGATGGAATCGAGGATTATTGAGTTTGCACGTAGACACAACCCGGGTGCAACTAGAATCCGTTGTCCTTGTAGGAGGTGTAATAACATGTTGTGGGAGACAATTGAAAATGTTGGATTTTATTTAGTAAGGAATGGAATGATTGAGACATATAGCATTTGGAACCTTCGTGAGGAACAATTAGACCATGCTTCGTCTTCAAATGCCACAAGAATGGACAATGTTGAACCTATTGTGGATCCTAATAATCAAGTCATGGATATTATACAGGATGCTTTTCCATTTGCATCGACCAACATCAATCACAAAAGGGAAGATGACGTGCCTACACCAATAGACAGTGCGGAGTTTGAATAATATGAAAAACTGTTAAAAAATGCCAACCAAGAGTTATACCCGGGGTGCGAGAGCTTTTTCGTTCTCACGGCCATTGTAGAGCTAATGCACGGAAAAATAAAGTATTGTATGTCAAACCTGTGTTTCGATTACTTTTTGGGGGTTTTCAAGAGAATGCTTCCGACGGACAATTGTTTGCCGAAAGACCATAAACACGCGCAGAAGGTGTTGAATGGTCTTGGATTGGGTTATGAAAAAATTCATGCTTGCAAAAATAATTGCATGTTATTCTATAAGGAGCATGAAATGTTGGATACATGCCCTATATGCAATGAGTCGAGGTTCAAAATGACATCTCAGAATAGAACGACTAAGATCCCACAAAAATTCATGCGTTATCTACCTCTGAAACCTAGGTTGCAGCGATTGTATATGTCGACACATACTGCCACAGACATGAGATGGCATAAGGAAAAACGAGTAGACGATGATGTGACGCGGCATCCTGCAGACGGAGAGGCATGGAAAGAGTTCGATCGAACGTTCCTCAAGTTTGCTGCTGATCCCCGAAATGTGAGATTGAGACTTGCCACTGACGGATTCAATCCGTATGGGGTTCTAAACCAACACCACAGCACTTGGCCGATTTTCGTATTCCCATATAATTTTCCGCGTTGGAAATGCATGAAAAAAGAATACATGATGATGACTATTTTGATAACTGAGGATCCTGGGAGGTCAATCGATGTTTACTTAAGGCTACTGGTTGATGAGCTGAAGGATTTATGGACAAACGGTGTTCGCACGTACGATAAATCAACTGGGAAGATGTTCACTTTGTGGGCAGCAGTTATGTGGACTGTGAATGATTTTTCAGCATATGCAATGGTTTCTGGGTGGAGCATAAAGGGTTATATGGCATGTCTTGTATGCAAGAAAGATGTAACTTCTGGTTGGCACGCGGGAAAAGCTTATTACATTGGTCATCGGAGATGGTTGCGATGGGACCACGAGTGGCGGGAAAAAGATAAAGAGTTCGACGGGAAAAGAGAGCGTCACCTCAGACCTAGAGAATGGTCTGGTGATGAGATCTTGGAACAGCTTAACCGTTTGGAGTTTGCTCCGTTCGGAAAAACAGTTAGTCGGACCAGACCTTCTACACATATGAACTGGACGCACAAGCCTATGTTTTTTGAGCTCCCATATTGGTCGAAACTCAAATTGAGGCACAATCTAGATGTGATGCATGTTGAGAAAAATGTATTTGACACATTGGTGGGCACGATTCTAGATATCGAGGGCAAGACAAAGGATACAATCAAAGCCCGTCTTGATTTGGAAAGAATGGGCATACGAAGGGGTTTATGGATGAACAAGGACAGTGATAAAGCTAGAAGGGATCTTGCATTCTTTTCTATGAAACCGAATGACAAAAAAGAGTTTCTAAAGTTTGTATCGTCTGTGAAGTTTCCTGCTAGGTATGCTTCTAATATCGCACGTTGCGTGAATGTTGACGGGGGTAAATTTACTGGACTGAAGAGCCACGACTGCCATGTGTTTATGCAATGCCTACTTCCTGTGGGTATTCGACATCTATTGCCGGAAGATGTTATGAAGCCAATCATGTTGTTGTCCAGATTTTTTTCCCAACTGACGGTAAAAACATTGTGAAAGACAGACATGTTTCAGTTGCACCATGACATTGTCCAAGTCCTATGCAAGTTTGAGATAATATTTCCTCCAGCTTTCTTCACAAGTATGATGCACGTGATGGTTCACTTGCCATAAGAGGCATTGCTTGCTGGTCCTGTCAACTATCGCTGGATGTATCCAATAGAAAGGTATATAATCCTTATCGTTTGTCTATGCATCATTATCACAGGCTTGCTAATTTGTATCATATCGTTTTATTTTGACTGGCTTCTCGAAGAGCTGAAAAAAAGTGTACGCAACAGGGTGAAGCCCGAAGGATCAATTATAGAGGCTTGGGTTCAATATGAGTCGCTTACTTTCTGTGGAATGTATTTAAAAGATGTGGAGAAGGCTTTCAATCGTCCTCAGCGCAATAATGACAGAGGTATGAGAAAGGAAAAACTTTCTATTTTTGCCCAAAGCGCACGGCCCTTTGGAGATCCTGGACGAGGAGAGTCATTTTCTAGAAATGACATGGAGGTAGCGCATTGGTTCGTACTGAACAATTGTGATGAGATAATGGCATACTTAGATGAGCATTAAGAGATGATGAAGCGAGAACATCCATCACATTTAGTTGCCCAGAAACACCGTGAATTGTTTCCACAATGGTTTTTGGATTCTGTAAGTTATAAGTGTTTTGTATTTGATATAAATTGTAGTATTTAATTTTGTCAGACTAACATGTGAATGGTTTTGTATTATATTAGGTGAATAAGTTGAAATCATCGAATTCCCCCACTTACAGTGATGAGTTATATAACTTGGCGTTCGGCCCGATTCGCGCTGAATGGTTTTCGAGTTGTTATGTTAATGGCGTCAAATTTTTGGGGACTGCACGAGATGACAAGTTGTGTACGCAAAACAACGGTGTCTATGTCCTAGGTGGAGGCGAAAGTACGAACATTGATTTCTATGGCAAACTCACAACTGTCGTTCAATTGCTTTACAAAGATCGATACTAAGTGATCATGTTTAATTGTCGATGGTTTGATAGCAACCCAAATAGGCCGGGAAGTGTTAAAATCGATCATGGCTTACTATCTGTGAACATTAACAGAACTTGGTATGATGACGACCCTTACATTTTGGCAAACATGGCAACACAAATTGTGTATCTAGATGACCCTAAAGCCGAGAGCAGTTGGAAAGTTGTTTAGAAGATGGATCATAGGAACGTGTATGCTATACCAGAACTAGACCCAACTGACAACGACGTCGACAATGTGGCGGACCAACGTTTAGAATCTTCAATGGAAAATGATGCGGAAACACTTCGAGATACACATGTTGTACAAGAATTGTTTCAAATACAAGGAGTGTCTCAATCGAAATACCGATTCAGTCAATTACAATTGACCTCGGTGATCTTCCGAGATTCGATGTTGCAGTGGGCCCGAGCAACGACAATGATGTAGTTATAGAGGAGGATGAGGAGGATTGGGAGACCGAAAGTGATGATAGCTATGATAACGAAAGTTATTATAGTTCAGATGATGCATAATGAATTTTTTTGTAATTTTATTATGCTAGTATACATATTTTGTGTAATACAAATGTTTGAATATATGTAGTTGTTATATTCAAACCTTATATATGTGGAGAAATGAAACATTATTAAAATAAATTTAGTTATAAAACATTGGTAAATCAATATATCCAAACCCTTTTAATAATAATTTTTTAATTTATTTTGACAAAACACTTTTACAAAATGAAAATGATAAACAATCTAACCTAGGGGGGTTGTATCCAATTCTAACTTTGATTGACTTTTCATGAGTTTATGAAAGTTTATCACTTCACTTTATAAAAGAAAAAGAACAAGCGAGTTAGGTCAACGCAACAACAACCGCGTGAGACATTATTAAATAAATTGACATATACAAAAAAATGGAAAAAAAAAATTGTTATAAAACATTGATAAATAAATATATCCAAACCCTTTTCATACAAAGTTTGAAAATTATTGACACAAAACATTTTTAAAAAATGAAAATGATACACAATTTGACCTAAATAAGTAAATGGTGCGAAATCCTTGCGCGACAAATTAATCCTTGTCGCGCATAGTTTCCGCGACCCACAATACACTCGTCGCGTAAAGTTAAAATATTGTGCGACAACCTAATATCCGTCACGCGATGAAATTTTGCGCGACAACAGGATACCTCTCGTCGCGCAAATATATATTATTTTATAATATAATATATGTGCACATATATATTTGAAATTGACGATCGAGTTAGTTCATTGTATTCATATAGGGTCAAGGAGTGTAGTTTTAAAAAATCATCAAAATCGGAGTTAAAATATCCGTTAAATCATGACTTTTTATTTATAACCGTTGAAAAGTTTTGTCCCGTTACTTGATTTCTGAATGTTTTTTTTTTTCGATTTTTGGGGTCTAAGATCTCGAAGTATAAACAAACAAGTTTGACGGCTGGATTACTGAAACTAATTTGGTAGAATGTGTATGCCATCAAAACCATATATTCACCAACAATGAAGAGTTTATTTATACTTTCGTTAAAGATAACATAAGATTATGTAGTATCCCCCTAGTGTAAACATCTTAAATTGAAGATCAAATTCAGTAATTGTATTCATATAGGGTCAAGAAATGTAGCTGTAAAAAAACATCAAAATCGGAGTTAAAATAACCGTTAAATCATGACTTTTCATTTAGAACCATCGAAAAGTTTTGTCCCGTTACTTGATCTCTTAATGTTTATTTTTTTCGATTTTCGGCGTATACGATCTCGAAGTATAAAAAAACAAGTTTGCCAGTTGGATCATTGAAACTAGTTTCGGGTTTAGGGTTTCCGCGGTTTAGGGTTTAGGGTTTAGGGTTTGCGCGATGAATAACATTGATTCGTCGCACAAAGTGTGCAGAAAACAATCTTGCGCGACGAACTTATTACTTCATCGTCGCGCAATCTCAGTCGGCCCTTTCACCCTCTTCCCCCTTGAACACTTGGTCCAAATTTTTTTCGAGTGTACAGAAAGCATACTTGCGCGACGCTGTCAAGAAACATCAAAATCGGAGTTAAAATAACCGTTAAATCATGACTTTTCATTTAGAACCATCGAAAAGTTTTGTCCCGTTACTTGATCTCTTAATGTTTGTTTTTTCCGATTTTCGGCGTATACGATCTCGAAGTATAAAAAAACAAGTTTGCCAGTTGGATCATTGAAACTAGTTTCGGGTTTAGGGTTTCCGCGGTTTAGGGTTTAGGGTTTAGGGTTTGCGCGATGAATAACATTGATTCGTCACACAAAGTGTGCAGAAAACAATCTTGCGCGACGAACTTATTACTTCATCGTCGCGCAATCTCAGTCGGCCCTTTCACCCTCTTCCCCCTTGAACACTTGGTCCAAATTTTTTTTGAGTGTACAGAAAGCATACTTGCGCGACGCTGTCTCATATTCATCGCACAATCTCTCTGCCCCAATAAACCCTAAACCCCAAATTTTGGTGGAATTACAACATTGCGCGACGAATAACGTTGATTTGTCGCACAAAGTGTGCAGAAAACAGTCTTGCGCGACGAAATTATTTCTTCGTCGTCGCGCAATCTTAGTCAGACCTTTCACCCTCTTCCCTCTTGAACACTTGGTCCAAATTTTTTTCGAGTAATTAGAAAGCAACTTGCGCGACGCTGTCCCATATTCATCGCTCAATCTCTCTGCCCCAATAAACCCTTAATCCCAAATTTTGGTGGAATTACAACATTGTGCGACGAATACGGGACAGCGTCGCGCAAAGTTTTCACTTTTCTTTCTCCCGCTAAACCCTAAATCCTAAAATTTGGCAGAATGACAACCTTGCGCGACGAAATACATATCTATGCGTCGCGCAAAACCTTGCAACCCTACCCTGATACCAAATTTTGGCGGCCTCACAACATTGCGTGACGGAAGTTATACTTATTTCGTCGCGCAAGAGTCATTTAAAATATTTTGCACGACACATTTATTTATTCGTCGCACAAAATCGAATAAAATTTCAGAAACGATGCGATGGCCTCCTTCTTCCCCAGTTTCTGATTTTTGCCCTCTCTCTCTCTCTCTCTCTCTCTCTCTCTCTCTCTCTCTCTCTCTCTCTCTCTCTCTCTCTCCGCCGTCACCTCAACCCCCTACCCCGCTGGAATTTGGACCGCGCCGCCACAACCTTGGTACCCCGGAGCTTCCCCGCCGTCAGCGTCGAGCCAGCCGCAGGAATTTGCCCGGTTTTCACTGAATCTTCGCCGCCCTCGTTCTCTTTCCTCCGGCGACCAAATCCGACGCCTGAGGTATTGTTTCTGGATTATTTTTGATGCTTTAGCTAATGGTTGGGTAAGATTTCAGTAATTGTTGCAATAGGGCAATCGATTTTAAACCTTAAGTTTCGGCCGATTTTTGAATTTCAATTCCGGCCACTTCTGGCCATTTTTCGGGGTAGGTCCGAAAAATAGTGGCTCCAATTGATGTTTTCAACCTACGGTAGGAACCTTGGCCCTTAGTTTTTAGAATTTTCCGGCGATTGGTATCGTCTTGGACACACACGCACTGCCAGCGCGTGTGGTGGCGCGTGGGATATTGTAGCAGAGTGCATTGGGTCCCAGTGCAATCCCCTAGTTGTCATGAGCGCGTAGGTCTTTTCGGATTAGAATTTGGTTACCGTTTGAGTCTCAAACGAATTTTACCTATTGTGCGATTTCCGGGTTTGTTATGTTCGGACCGTTGGATCGAACTCAAACTCACGTATGGTGTACCTTGTATTTCTAGGATCGTCTAGGATTCGACGGATAATGGATCGGAGTCCCGGATACTCCGAACTCACAAACCCTAGGTCAAGAATCTTAATAAAATTGTATGTGCTTTCAAATATTCGTATATTTTATTAATTTGTATATGTATTAATGAAATTGTGCAGATGTCAGACCTGATTAGACATCGTAGGGCGGTGACGACTACACAGAGTTCGAAGCCCCCGGCGCAGCCGACATCTGCTGCCATTGCGCCAGCACTGATGGACCACTTGGTAGTTGGTCCCGCGGGGTCCTAAGTGCCTGATTCATCGGCTTCATCAGTGGCGCAGCCTGTTAGCACCAGGTGCCGTCATCGGCCCGCCAGCACGACCGACACCACATCGACTGATGCGTCGGGGTCACAGCCAGGTATAGATTTCCTTAAACTCTAGTTCTTTTTATTTTTGTTTTTCTGTGTGTATTTTATAGTCAAATTTGTTATTTATTTAACATTAATGTCGTCTTTCTTTGCAGCCAAGAAGAACATCCGAGGGCAGTGTCGGCAGTTGAAGACGGCAAAGGTCACTCGAGTGACCAACAGTCGTATCAACATCGGATATGACGAGCGACATCGGGCTGCACCGACGGCGGAGTTGCATCGCTCCTTGGCCCACGACATTGGTCATGTCGTTCGGAGCCATTGCCCGATGAAATGGAAGTCTTGGAAGGTCACGCCTGACGAGATCAAGACGGAGGTTCGCGGCCAGTTGTCGGTATGTAGGCCTTTTAATTCTTTTTCTTTCAAACTTTATATTTCTATTATTTAAACGTATGTAATTAATTTATTGCAGACGAACTACAACTTGGAGGACCTCGACGACGAGTCGTTGGTGTACGTCAACAGACTCTTCTCTGAGAGGTACAAACAGTGGAAGAACGACTTGCACCATTATTTTGAGGTGTTTGATGATCCGCAAGTCGCTCTTCAGGAGGGTTGCCCGAAGGAGCTTAAGGGACGGGATGATAGTTGGGCGTGGCTCTGCGCACATTTTCAGGCGCCCGCTTTTGTGGTAATTTGTAATATGAATTTCAAATTTATTATATTTTTCTTACTAATGTTTTTTTAGTTTTTTATATTTCATTTCAATTTCAACTAATATGTTTTATTTTTTGTATAACAGAATAAAGCCAAAGTCAATAAGGGCAATAGGAAGAAGAAGACTCTTCTCCATCATTCAGGTTCCAGACCCTTCTCCTATAGGATGGATGCACGGCGGCAGGTAATAACAAAATAATTTTTATTTAATTTTTAATATTTCATTATTCTTAATTTATTTTTTGGTACTAATATTTTTATTCTCTTGTTCAATTTAGGGGGGTCCAAATTCCCAGAGATCAACGTCTTTGGCGACGTTTATGTTCGACCTGGGAATGAGTTGGCCGAGTCCCTTCATGTAAGTATTATTTCATTTTAATTCTTATGTTACGCATTCAAGTTTAAAGGTTATTATATGAATGTTTTAATTTATATTTTATGTTATGCTAAATAGACGACGATGGTAGAGAGGAGCCAGTTGGTTCTTCAGGAGTCCGCCTCCCAACTTCCTCCCGATACTCCGATCGAGTCTGTGGATCCTCCACAAGATGCTGGGTTTCAGATCTTGACGGAGACATTAGATCAGACTCTAGGGAGGAGACCGGGGACATATTGTCAAGGGATGGGGAATGCCAGGCGGAGGGAACCCAAACCCCGTTCATCAGCCCAGTCAAACAGTCAGGTCACTGCTTTGACAGCACAAGTGGCCACTCTTCAGAGTCAGATGTAGGTCATTCTGCAGTCCCTCGCACAGTCCGGCATTCCAGTCCCGCATTTTGATGCGCCGACCTCCGAGCCCGTCCATCCCGAGCATCCCCACCAGACGACGGCCCCGGTAGACCCCCAGACCTCTGAACTGCATGTGCTAGACGACAATATAGATTTTGGAACATTATTTGATTAGTTTTTTTAATTTCATAATTATTTTTTAAATATTTCTCTTGCAGCATACATTTATTTTATTTTATATAATAAATGTGTTCTTTACAATTCATTTTTTAATTGGAATTTCATTTTATTACCAAAAAAAAAATCAAATTTATTTTTTTATAAAATAAAAAAAACAAACGTAATATTAAAATTAAATAATATTTATATATATTAATTTTGCGCGACGAAACCTTTCTCGTCGCGCAAATTCACATTTTACAAAATAAAAATGATACATTTTTTATAAATACATATAATTTATTCTTGCGCGACGAAGTGTTTCGTCGCGCAAAAAGGATATGTGCGACAATGATTTTTCGTCGTACAAAAGGTGTAGACACGAATCGCGCGACGAAGAACTCTTGGTGCCGCAAATGTCTACGAGACGTATCACGCGACGAATATGATCCGCCGTGTATTGTTGTGACGACGAACCTTCTTTCGTCGCTCATAAGTTCGTGCGAGGAACTATTGTGTCGTCCCTGAACCTTTTGTGCAACGAAGGGTAACCGTCGCACAATTTTGCGCGAGAATGAAAAAATTGGTTGCGCAAAGTCTTTCTTCACTCTCTTTGCGTGACAGATTGTGCGCGACAAATTTTCCGTCGCACTTGAATTGGTGCGACTAAATGTAACTCTGCGCGACGAAATTGTCTTCATCGTGCAAATCGTAAAATGTAGTAGTGTATATATAAGAGAGTGAAGAACAAGTATATGAAGTTATTAACACCACAAACAAAAAAGAAGAAAACAAACTAGAATCTCAAGCAAAAAACAGAAAGAAAAATAAATTCAGAAAGCATAAGACACTTGGAAAAAGGAAAGCCATAAAAGAAAAACTACTCCCTGAAAGAGGATGTGGCCATGAGTGATAACCGCCTGTAATTACTTGTAATTTCTCAGATTATTTGGCACCACCAAACTTGGGTGATTGGAACGGCGGTACTCACCACACACAGCCCCCAAAGTGAAAAAAAACATATTCCCACTCCAAAGCATGTTCATAGAATTGAATTTAGGGAAGAAAAAATAAACATTCAAAACCCACCACCCTAGAACTGAATTTAGAACTCAGACAAGTTGAAGCAGTGTATAAGGTTTGAGTTTGTTGGTGGGGTGTTGGGTGTGGGTTGCGGTGGGCGTGTGACTAGGGTGGTCGAGTGGGGCTGATTGGTGTGGGTTTGGGGCGGTTCTGGTTTGGGGTGGGGTGGGAAGAAGGCAGTTTCCTCTTGGTTTGGGGTTTCGTGGAGGAATGCATTGTTGTTATGCATATATCTAAACTTCGTGTTTGACGTTTTGCCCTTTTAAATATAAAATTCTAGCTCCCCCCTGATTCTAGTTATAAATAAAAAATTCATAATGCAACTCTTTATATATATATATATATATATATATATATATAAAGCAAAAAATAGAGAATAATAAAACATTCAAAATATCAGAAAATATCATTGGTTAATGCAAATATTAAGAATTGAAATTATTAATTAATGAAGATAATATGATAAATTCACACTTTTTCATATTAAAGAAAATTAAAATTAAAAGAAAAATCAGATAATGAATCTTTTTTTTATGGAACACAACTACCCATTATCTTTTTTAATTCTAAAATAAATTTTAAGTTTATAAAAATAAAAATAAAAAAAGCCTCTCGCAGACGCGAAAGCACATGTAAAGAAACTAGTAAGTAATAATAAAAAATTATTAATATTTGTCGAAAATGAGTTAAAGGGCCTAAGTGATTTTATTAGTTAAATATAAATATAATCTTTTGGGTATGTGTCATATAGTAGAGCATGACCCATAGAAACTCTCCTTTTCACTAAAAGGAGGCCAACACCAAAACACATCGAATTATCTTAGGGCACAACGATGTCATCTTCTTCGCAACGTCTTCTTCTTCCCAGTGTTGTCATGTCAGCAACATTGCCATTTGCAACTTGTGGATGTCCAACCTTCTTCTTCTATTGATTCATTCTCTCTCTAAGTCGGTGAGTTTGCGATGTCGAATGTCGAGATTTCCTCAACCTTTGCCGGTTGCCTAGATTTCCTCCTATCCTCCCTTCACGCACACTTAGGTGCAATAACATAGTAGTGCACATGATAGTATGTGTTGCTCACATAGCATACATTTTAAAGGAAGGCAGCGAACCACATGTGCATCGCATCATAGAAGTTTTCTTGTGCTACACTATTAGGCGCGCTATGAAAACGTATTTTAATATATTGGTTGGGGATAATATTGATATTCGTAGTATTAGACCATTGTTTCGTCTCTATGAAATTTTAACTTTTTTTTTTACAAGGCGGATAAATAAAGTAAGCATGACCTAGAGGATAAATTCAAGAGACTTGACCCCTAAAGAACCAGAGTAGACAATAACTATTATTTGAATTCATGGACTGAAAATTTAAATCCAGTTAAAGACTCTTTCGTAGTAAAAGACAGAGATGGCAACACAAATAATTTATTGGGTTAACTATATAGACGCCCCTAAATTATTAGATATTTTTTAAATTCATACACGATTTATTGGAGATTTACAAACTCATACACAAATTACTAAAAATCCAATAAATTATCCCTAACGTTAATCATAATGTTAACATAGCCATTAACTACATACGTGGCTTGGAATGACTGGTCTTTTAGCTTATGTGGACCCCATGTGAATGAAAAATAAGTAAAAAAATGTTATGAATTGTTTAAAGTATTTAAAAATCCAGAAATATTTTGGTTGGTTTTATTTGTATTTGTTTTGTTACATATTTTATTTGTATTTTAGAATGTGGAAGCGTGTGTTCGTTGTCACTGGGCCCAGTGTGGGATGATAATCATGAAGAAGCATCTAGAAGAACACGTATGGAGACAGCGGTAGCTTAGCTGTACCCAATCTCTCAGACACGCTTTCAGCTCTTCTGAAACGACAACATACGATCACGTCATGCTCAAGCTTCAAATAAAGTTCGCTGGTCGCGGCGGCTATTCTTGTTATTTGTCCACGTGTACTGCCCGATATCATTATTAAAAAAAGTCAGAATATTGTAAGGTCGGGCCTATGTTATTGAACTACACCAACAACCAGCTCTCGTATAATTAGTTGAAAAATATGGGCAAAGTTGTAATGATGCTTAGGCCATCTCCAGGTGGGGAGGGGTATATTTAGCCGGGAGCTTCTATAGTGAGTGGGAAGTTATAAGGGGTGTTTTTGAGGGGTATGTAAGAGCCGTTGGATTTCATCCAACGGTGAGTTTTTAAAAGAGGGTGCATGTAGAATCGGGTTGAAATCTAACCCGTTAGAAATCCAACTTCAGTTGTTCCCCTCTTTCCCTCTCTGTGAAAAACTGAAGCCTTTCTTTTTGAATGTAAAGCAAACCCACAATTAGAAGGATCCAAATCTCCCAAACCTTATAGTCACTCGACTGTCATTAGCTCGTTGGGAGGCCTACGATCTATAGTATCCTGGGTATTACGAAGAATGGCTCTTACCTAGCTGTTGCCCTGTTTTGATTCTATGGCTCAAGTGAAAACCCCTTCTCTTTTCATTCAGCTGACAAGATTCCAGATGAAAGCAAAGTAGCTTATCTGTTTTTGTAGCTAGAAGCCGCAGCAGCAGTTGTTCCTCGATTTTGGTAGAGATGGAGTCTCAAATACCAAAGAGTCTTCTCTAATGTCCACCACAGTCTTTCAAGCTGACTGACTTCAGAGCTCCCGATTGATTTTGAGAGGTAAGTTCACTTGCTGGATTGATTTTATTGGGTTAGGTTTATTTTTTGTGAGGGTGGGAAATTCGTCATTTGTGGCATCAATAATGTGTCATTTTCTTATGAATATTCAATATACTTAGTTCATTGTTGTTGGTCGGGGTGGAAAATTATGAAATGTAGGTAAAAGAACCTAAACTTAGGCTTAATGACGTTAGGAGTAAGCAGTTGGAGAGGATATTGGGTGAAGTTCTGTAATTGGTGGTTTGAATTACATTTGTGTTCTTAGTTGAACATGTTGGTTCTAATGTTATTTTGACCAGATTATTTCCCAAGAGATGACGTAACTTGTATGAAATTTTGCTTGTGTTTTTGTGTAATCGGAAGTTAGGCTATGCGTATTTTGTGTCAATTTGGGCAATGTTTTGTGTAAGTGGAATGCATTGATATGTTGTGATGCAGTAATGACTGATTAATGAATGAATAATTGCTATGCAGTAATATAGAAGTGGATCAATAATATACGTAGATAAAATGTCTGGGGGCTCAGAGAGTGATGAATGTGCAACAGCTAATGGGAGGGTTTATATTCCTGAAGTAAGAAATGAGGAAACACCAGCAGTTGGGATGAAGTTTGACTCGCTTGACCTCGTTTACAATTTCTATAATAGATATGCATTATTGGCTGGCTTTGGTATTCGACTTCATTCTAGCTTTTGGGGGAAAAATAAGAAAGAGATTTTGAGGAAAGAATTTGTATGTTGCAAACAAGGTGCATACAGGAAGGATGAAACTCGGGAGAGAAAAAGACAACGGGGAATAAGTAGATGCAATTGCAAAGCAAAGATTGTGGTTGTGAAGACAAATGGGAGCAAGAAGTATACCATTTCTCTTTTTGCAGAGGGACACAATCATAAGATGACACCCTCAGAAAGAATGCATTTATTGAGATCACACCGTCATATTTCAGATTCTACAAAAGTACTCACAAAACAGTTGGGTTCAGTTAATATTCCCATTCATCAGAAGGTAAGTATATTCGAGGTGCAATCCGGAGGAATGGATAAAATCGGTTTTATCAAAAAAGATATCTACAATCTTGAATGTAGTGTGAATGGGAAGCTGAGGAACCACGATGTTGAACTAGTGACCGAGTATTTTATGGCTAAACAGAAAAAAAATGAGGCTTTTTATTTCAAGATTGAGGGAGATGGGCATGACAGGTTTAGTCGATGTTTTTGGGCAGATGCAACTTCTAGACGGGCGTATGGGTTTTATGGAGATGTTGTTGTATTCGATACCACATTCAACACGAATCGATACGACTTGACATTTGCACCAATGTTGGGAGTTAATAACCATGGTCAGACAATTGTCTTAGCATGCGCATTTTTGAGCAAGGAAACGACTGAGTCGTTTGTTTGGATGTTTGAGGAGTTTAAGAAAGCCATGCCAGGTGGGGAACCTAAAACGATCATTACAGATCAAGATGCGGCAATGGCCATAGCGATTTCAATAGCCTTCCCGAGTACATTTCATCGACTTTGCATATGGCACATCACATCAAAGTTCTCTGTTAAGTTACCACGTGACGCTTATAAGGAGTATTGGCCTGAATTTCAGAAAGCCATATGGGATACTGACAATAAGGATGAGTTTGATGCAAAATGGAATATTGTGGTTACAAAGGCTGGTTTGACTGACCATCCATGGCTAAGTTCAATGTTTGATTTAAGGGAATCTTGGGTTCCAGCCTACGCACGACAATTTTTTGCTGCTGGAATGTCAAGCAGCCAAAGAGCGGAAGGTTCTCATGGTTTTTTCAAGCAATACATATCAAGGAGAAATTCGTTGATGGATTTCATAATACGATTTGAGAGGGCACTTTCTCATCAACGTGAAAAAGAGTTAGTTGCTGATCACGTAGATGCATTTGAAGTGGCTCAATGTCTTCTACCGATGCCAATGAACAAACAAATGGCTACCTTGTACACAAGGACAATGTTTCAAAAGTTTGAGCAAGAACTAATACAAAGTACAGCATGTTTCCTAGAGCTCAAAACAGAGGATGCGTGTAAAGTTGTGTTCAACGTGAGCGAAAGGAAAAATTGGGAAACAAGAGTGGCAGAAGTCGTATATGTCAAAGATTCTGACCACGCATCGTGTAGCTGCAAAAGATTTGAATTTGTTGGAATTATTTGCAAGCACATCCTAGCATTGTTCAGAAGGGACCAGATTGAATATATGCCCGATAAATATATTTTGAAGAGGTGGAAGAAAACTGCGAAATGTGGATTGGTGTCAGATGCAAATGGCAACGAAATTAAAGACTGTGCAGATCCTGGCCTTCTAATAAAGCGGAGTACAATGTCTCGACTTGCTTCAGATGTGGTTGAGGATGCATTAATGAGTGAAGAAGGATGTGAGCTACTGTCAGAGACTCTAAAAAGTTTGCAGGTGAAGTTGAAGTTGCTGAAGGATGGACCAAGTAATAACGAAGTTGGAGGGTCCAGCTCTCAAACACAATATATGAAAGACCCTAAGAGAGTGAGGTGCAAAGGAAGGTCGAAAGGAATAACGGGAGCAAAGGAAAAGGCAATGAAGCGAGGGATTAGACACTGTCGGGAGTGTGGACACATTGGTCATGATACAAGACAATGCCCAGCCTTGAACATACCGTAAGATGCTACCACTATTTGTAATAATATCTAAAATATGAAAAGGTAAAATTTTTATGTGCTTGTGTTTGATGTTTATGCAGGACATCACCGTCGAACAATGACGAATCAACTCCAATACATCGTAGTGACCCATTATTCGACGATTTTGACAGGATGCACAGACCAACTGAATGATTGATATTTGTATTAGACGAAATGTGGTTGTTATGAAGATTAATGATCAAGTGAAGTTTGATAGATTCAGTTTTTGAATGTTATTGTGTTTTTGTTCATGTCCACCGATGAGCTCTTACTATGTCCACTGGTAATTGAAATGAAAATTTGCTTGGTTTCATTCTTCCAAGACATTTGGAGACATGTTAATTTTACGTCTTCTCCCTATTTATAAATTTTCATAGACATTTGATCAAGTTTGAAATTTGTAGTTATGTGAAGAAGCAATGACTCTTACCATGTAAAATGGGCAGTTTAGGGTGAAAATTGTTTTAACAGAGATTCATTTTTCAATTCCTCAGGGTAATGCAGCAATTACAGCAGCCAGCTGTTGTTTCCATTACCAGTAATCATTTCTAGCAGCAGCCACTTTTTCCGACTGGTTATTAGGGGCACGATTTTGTACACTTTTGTAAGTGAAGGATACTCGAAGCACTTTGTTGGAACAGAGCAAATAGAAACCAGCGGGTAAAAAAAAAACATAACATTGCAGCTAATTACATTTCGATACATAGGTGAAAAATATTAAAGGGTACACTAACTTACATAAATACTCATAATTCCACACACAAAAGAACATTTGATTGCAAAACATATTATGTGCTTCCTCATAGCAATACCACGATCTCCCCAACCAACTGAACAACGGTAGCCACAATCACTGGGTCGTACTTGTCAGCTTCTTCTTAGCAGGTCTCACATGCTTATGCCCACTCATATCCCTAGTGATATACACGAAATAAATCTTCAGCAATATTTGGAATTTTATTATATATAAATAAACCATAAACCATTCAGTAAACAATGTATAGCACATGTTATGTAACTTATGACTCACGTGTCAATTTTTTTTTTAACACATTAGTACTCCAGCTCTTTAATGTAAATGGACATGATAAGGAGCATTTACTGATTCCCGGCTTTCTGTGATATTGACTGCTTCTTGAATAATATTTCCATATTTGCAAAATATAATGTTAGACATTATAACACATGATGACTTGCAATACATAGTCCCAATAATTATATATGAAGCAAATGAAACTGATATTTGTGTTATTTTAAGTTAGATAATGACATTAAGGGAGTATATGTGCAATACCACGGTCACCCTCAACCAACTGAACAGCGGTAGCCGTAATCACTTAGTCGTATCGGTCGGCTTCTTCCGAGCAGCTTTGACGTGCTTATGCTCATTCATGTCACCCCCATCGTCTAGTATCTCTCTCACAGCATCAGGGGACACATAGTTCCAATCATAACTTGTATGAGTAGTTGCCGCAAATGCTCGGAATTTGTCGAATCCTTCGTTGAATGCCAACTCCAGTTCAGTATGGTGCTCTTCGCATCGCATATGGTTCATCAAACAACCTTTGATTTCATCATTCATTACTGTATCCAACTCCTCAGCTTTCAGCTTCCTGCTATGACTCAGCTTCAAGTACTTGTTCTTTTGGGATAACGCTTTGTTCACCCTAATGTTAAGATCAGCCAAAATTGCCTCGTCTTCAACACATTTCTCGTGCCATGAATTGATCAGTCTGGAATTATAATCCAGCTTGCCACTGACTGCATGTATTGCCTGTAATGGATCATCGGAGTCCCCCTCACTCCCAAATGATGTTGAAAAAGGAAGGGGTCGGCGAGTACAATGTGGAAATAGAACCTGCCACTCCAATTTGTCATCTTCGATTGTGTTGTTGGCGCCTGAAGAGGTTGACATGCTTGAATAATCCTCTTTGTTTTGGGAGGATGAGGATTGCATATGCAATTTCGTTTGAGAAAGGGAACATAGGTTTATAGACCAACATACCAAAGCTTGTGTGTAGTCAACATATGTACTTTTGGCGGGAATTTTTTAAAATTAGGTGTCAGGTTTTGCTTTTCAAGCATGTCAACCTCACACTCTCCTGACACCACTGATAGTGGTTGAAACAAACTCAATGGAAGTGACATCTACTTAGTTAACTCAACCAAACTAGTTAGGATTCAACTTAGATTGTATCAGACCAAAAATTAATTTATACATTCTCAACCAAATATTTTTTGGCGGGAACCCTTTTCTTGGTATTACTATCACCCCTTTCATATAAATTCTCGTTCCACACAAAACTCACTCCTCCACCGAATCTGTCTCCATCTACTGATACTCTCTCAAGCAAACAAACTCATTCCCCCCAAAGAATGAGCATAAGCACAACCAAGTTTGATGTGAGCATAATAAACACCCCTCCAAACAAAGACCGGCTTCGACACGCAAGTGAGTCACCAGACAAGCAATGTCACATTCCTAGACAGAATGACCATTTTGTTGGAAGTTTTGAGTCTGAAAGAGTTGTTGCTTTTTGGAAGGAGAGGCATCTTCAACTTGGTGATGAAATCCAAAGGGCAAGGGCACGGTTGGAATTTGTGGAAGGCCAAATTGAAGATGACAAAAGGCAGGCCAATCTGGATAGGGCGAAGTTGCAGCGCATGAAGCGTAGACACAAACGACTTCGGAGTGTAGCTCTTCAAAAATACAAGAACTCATCTAATGCAGTGGAGTCAAAGAAGCGTGTGATGCAAGCTGGATTCGACTACTTCCGATCCTATGCAAAACTCGTCGTACCCGGGTTTGATTGGTCATCTATTACCGTTTCCGACGTCACCAAATATACTCAGCAAGGGAAGTAACCATTTTGGTTCTCGTGTTTGAGCAGAGGCAAATAAGTGGAATTGGAATTTTCGTTACACTCTGCTTCAAAGCTATTTTGATGCTAACTACTATGGAAGATTTAAACCTTAATATTTTGATGTCTTTAATTACGAAAACAGAAGATGCAAAGAGACCATCTACTTCAGTCATATGTTGCTGCCATGTCCATTTGTTTTTGATCACTTATCAGATTTGGACATGGTTGCATCATATGCAATGTTGCCTTTATTTAGTATATGTTAGGACAAGGTTTGTGGAAAAGCTTTTGTGAGTGCGTTTGTGACAAGGTTATGGAATTATTATGTACACTTTATATATTGTTTTTTGTACTGGTTCATTTCCTACTATTTCTTGCTTTCTTTATATTTTATGTTTGTGGAATCCCTCTCAAAGTTAACATATACTGTGAAAAAAATATTATGCAACTGATTATATAATCACTCATATAGACTAGGACAAATATTCACTAAGGGTTTTAAACTTGCTTGACTTGTGTGAGGTTATTGAGAAAAAGTATGACATTATTTATGTGATTTGACATGATTGAAAATATATTACTGATTCCCAATGCGGCGTCATTTGGACAACTTATTGAATACCTGTGACGTGTTAATAACTCTAGGTGCAGTTGCATGTGGACAACTTCTTGAATACCTCTGACGTGGACAACTTCTTGAATACCTCTGACGTGTTGAAAACTCTAGGTGCAGTTGCATGTGGACAACTTATTGAATACGAACTGACGTCTTCAAAGCTCTAGGCGTAGTTGCAATGATGGCTTCAAAGCATGTGCAATTATTTTTTATGTTCATTATTATAACAAAACATATTATTGTATATAGTGAAACTAAATATTGTATTATTAGAAATTATATTTCGAATATTATCCGAAATATACGTGTTAACGTGAATTTGGGTTAAGAGGAAAGTGAGTTATGTACAAATAATTTTCATTTTCTCATTTTCCGGGCATTTTTTGGATTTTCGTAGAATTTATTACCTATGTCCACAGATTGTTGCACTAAAAAAGCCAAAATAATAGCAAGAGGACACCTGGCGCGATCTCAGCCCGTCACTTTTCACTACTTGCACAAGTGTACGTCAGTCAACATGGCCACACCCTCCCATTTTACCCTAAATTATTATTTTATTACTTTTCCTTACAAAAATCAGAACTAATTACACACAAAATAAAAAAATTATCCGAAAATTGCTACGAACTCATTGACACTCCATCTCCGTTGCTGAATTCTCCGATTCATTGTTACGCATTTGTAAAATTAATTCCCAACATTAACGGGAGATGCTTGTTGAAGTAGGTTATTCAAGTTGAAGTTAACAAACATCAATACTTAGGGTTAAGAGGAAAGTGAGTTATGTAACACAATTTGGATTATTTCATTGCGAGACGAATGATTTATAGGTTCTCCTAGTTTTATGACGTCACAAGTAGGCCGGAGTAATTTTTGGGCCATTTTTACGATTTTCCTACTATTTTTTACCTAGTTTCAAAGATTTTTGAACAAAAGAATCCAAAATTAACAAGAATATGACACCTGGCGCGATCTGAGCCCGTCACTTTTGACTACTTGCACAAGTGTACGTTACCAAACATGGCCACATCCTCCCATTTTACCCTAAATTATTATTTTATTACCTTTTTTCTTGAAAAATTCATAACTAAATACACAAAAATTAGAAAAACGATCCAAAAATTTCTACGAACTTATTGCGATTTCATCTTCCTACTGCATTCCCTGTTTAATGGTTATGCTACATTAGTATTTTATTATTATTTATCCACAATTATTATAATTATTATGATATTACTTTTTAGGCTGTCCATTTGTTAATTATACCACATCCAACTTGTTGAAAACAATTTTATTTTCCGTGCGAATAGGCCATTTGTAGTGCTCATCGGTTTCTCTGTTCTTCAATTTGTTAATTTTTTTATTTTTTAGGTTGAAGGGATGTTTTGAAACATAATATGGAAATATACAAGTCATCCATTGTACTCCTTCCACACAAAAAAATAGTCTACGTCATTCACTGTTCAACACCCTAGGTTAAGACACGTGTAACCAAATCCGTTCGGATATGCTAAGTGGGAAAATGTCATTCCCAAGCACTGGTGAAAAGACACCTATTTACTCCATGCATGACTTTTGGTTTACCAAATATGAAGATTGGGGTCGGTGAGCAAAATATCTGTGTCAGTAAAATGTCATTCCTAGCCGTCTATGATGTAAGTAATCATTCCGCTATATAATAAATATTATACATTTATATATAAAACGGTTTATGACAAAATACCAACATTTGAACAACATTTAAACTGAGATAGGTATAACGTAGCCAGCCAACCTAGAAGTGAAGAGAAGCAAGTCCACAATGCATCAAAACCGTAAATTCGTACTACAACTAATGCAAAAATACGTCATTCCGTCCAACAAAATACTCACGCAGGATTTTGCACCAAAAAATACTCTCACGGTGCCATTTGCATCGGTTGCAGCAAGTCCAAAACGCAGGATTTATCTTGTCTTCACTAGGCCACCCTGGAATAACAAAATACCATTCATTGTTGTTACAAGCGCTGCACCGATTGAACTTAATCTTCCCATAGTCAAACATATCTACGATATGTCTTGCAACAAATGCTCCGCGACATCTTCCTGTTAAAGCATCCCTGGTTCCTTTCATATCAATGTTGTTACGTTGATTCAAAGAACACAAGAATTGTAATGCATCCTCTTTTGACTGACCAATTCCGGACATACCAAGTAGTCCAACTACATATGCCGCTTCCATATGGCCTGCCGTGGCTGCAATGCGCATCCCATACAACGCTTCCACCTTACCGTGCCTGAAAAAACCTTCGAATACTTCTCTAAATATGGACTCAGGGTTATCGCAAGCCCTGCATTGTTGCAAGAAATGCTGGACCGCAGGTCTGGCACGGTACCAGATAGGATCGTATGGGTACTTTGCCATTGAAATGGTGTTCCACACTTGTGGACTGTTTGCCAAAGTTCGGAACAATCGGCACACAGATGCCATACGGAAGAGATCTTCCGATGATTCTTTTGCCACGTATAACATGACTTGAAACCAAGCGGACTCCGGGATGAAGGCTTCGGGCATATCGAAATGGACATGCTTCCTTCTCTTTCCTCCGACTGTAGTGAAGTGTTTCGAATTCATTGAAAAGTTTTTGGAATGGAACGATTTGAGGAGTGGCAGAGGGGATAAATGATAATATTTGGGGTACACGTTTTGTTTTAGCCTCTGTTTATAGTGTTTTGAAAAGGTGTTTCCAGTTGGGGTTTTTCCAAGTTGACCATTTTGAAAGAAACTGAACCCCAGTGAATTAAAACTTAAGACAAAAGAAGGGAAAACGTCATAACGGTGCATACAGAGTCAGACAGTCAAAAAGTTAATTAAATGGCTATTTGCATAGCCATTTTTGGGTTTATCCCACTATCAAATTCATTGATACAAATGTGATGGATTACTGACTAGTGACAGAAGGTCCCATCATATACTTTTTCATTTTCCCATACCCAACTACCCCTAGTAATGTTATTAAAATGGAACTACTAATGACGGATTCGTATCCAACTAGTTGCCTTAATGAAATATAAATAAATGAATAAAATTCGGGCTAAAAGATGTCACAATGCAGACGGTACAGGTGTCGACATCGTGACCAACCCACCAAATGATCCCAAAAAAATTAAATATAACTCGATTTGGGCAGAGATGAGAGAGAGCTGAGTGACAAGTTTAGGGTTATGAGTGAAGGGGTATGAATGACTACTACGAGTGAGAAGGTATGAGTCCGAAGAGGTTTCAGTGAGAAGATCTGAGTGAGAAGAGGTACAACTGAGAAGATTCAACATGTCTTCGTCTTCATCTCCTGCTCAAACAAAGAGGTGTCAGTATTGTGGAGCTACAATGGTGCTTCGGGTTTCAAAATCAGACAAAAATCGAGGGAAGCCATTCTGGAAGTGTCTAACCTCCTATGTAAGTTTTAATTTAAAGAATATGTATGTGGGTGAAAAAAAACCTATGTCTAACTCTGACAGAATTATATTCCATATATGATGCCTGCAATTAGGGAGCCACCAGTTGCAATGGATTCGAATGGGTTGATGTAACCTCCGCTGAAGCAGAACATCAAGATGACACGTATGATGCTAGAGTGCTGAACATGCTGAAGTCCATTAAGGACTTGGTATTAGTTTTATTAGTTGTATCAATTGTCATATTATTTGTTCTTTTAATGATCATTTAACTGCACGGTTTAAAAGATTGTGAAAGTTCTCCCGCACAAGACATGTTGCACGCACCACCAATGAGACCCTAAACCCATTTTGTAATATTTGGTAACTGCATGTATTTCGCATGTTATAGAAACGATATTGAATGTTTATTGAAGGTTTATTGACAGTTTGCTGAATGTATATGGAATATGATTGCCCCACATTTGGATGTTTATTGGGGCCACAAGTATCACTCAAGTAAGAAAGAAGGGGGGAAACGAACCTTATTCTTTCTTTTAGTACGAAGAACAACTGTTAAGTTTAATATCCTATTCAATACGACTTCCCTATGGTTGTCATTCCCAAGTATATTGCATCAACAATGACAAGGGCATGTCTATTGTGTGTGTTAAGGGAGTATTGTGTGTATATTGCATGTCTATTGTGTGTATATTGCATATCTATTCTCTGTATATGGCAGGCCAAGTTTGTGTATATTGTTTGTCTGTTGTGTGTGTATTGCTTGTCGGTGCGTTTGTGATATGTATGTTGATTTTGTGTATATTGTCTTTGTTTCTACTTTGATGCTACTGAGCTGCGGAAAACCTTTCGCATGTTTAGACACCTATTATGATGCAACACATTGCGATTAATGGTGGCTTGCATCAACAATGACATATCACTTTGCAATGATGTAATACACTTAAAAAGCCATCTTCAAATCCCAATTTACATATGCAGTCTTAAAATTCCAATTCAATGCAGTTTGGTTAACAAACATGTAAACGTCATGAAGGAGTTAGCGGTAGAATTCGATAAGGACCCGTACGTCTCTATTGTGTATTTACATTAGTTTGAGAATGGACATTCCCAAAACCTTCTCATGTACCATTTGTCATCTTCAACCAATATCATGGGAAGTAAGCATCTCCCCTTGTTATCTCCGCAGCCAATTTCAACCGAAAAAAAGGCATGTTGTGCGAGGTGCAAGTAGCTAACGGAAGCTTAGCGCTGAAAAGCTCAATGTACTTTAACACAAACATGCCACAATCGCCTCTGAAGCAAAACAAGAACTCGATCAATTAAACTAATGACATTCTAACGTAATTGACAATTGAAAGTAATAAAATTAAATTGCAAGTTGTGCTTACTCATTAGACTGTTGTGGAACATCCACACGCTCTATTGGCCACGGACACCACCAATCTCGGCTGCAATTGTTTGCATAAACACCTTCTTCATAAAAGTCGATGGTGTTGAGAAGATTTGGAAGCGTAATTGATAGCGGGCCGAGTTCTTCCTTTACGATGTCATCTGGAATTAGTGAAACCTTTGAATCGTACACTTTGATTTCACACAATACCAGATCAATCATTACAGCCACCCAATGCTTGTACTTCGTCAACATAAATGGGGTATACACCTTATAGACGGTCTGCCAATCCAACCCACACGGAGGAACCTTCCCATTTACAACGTTTAGTAAACTTTTTCTGATTTTCCACCCAAGCTGCTGTTTTTTTCTTTTATTATCCGCAAAGCAAGTACGAATGTGATTCTGTGAAATACAAAACAATCAATGCTTAAACACCTCCACTAGTGTGTGTATGGAAAATGTGTAATTATTAACGGCACTTGGTGAAGGCCGATGACATACCATAAAAAAAACATCGGTCGTTGTCCAGTCCGCTACTTCTACCGAATCTGTCTCCAATTGTTGTTGTCGCTTCCGGATGAGATACAACCCCAAATCAATGTGCTGCAACATGTTTTTCTTGTCATTCTCATAATGTATGTACATTAAAACAAATGCATAATCAATTACACTTACATCTCCTTTCAGCCAACCATCAGCTTTCACGAGGGAAGCGAAGAATTCAATCTCAGCTTCCACGTTGCCAAATTGCATCACCAAACTATGAATATAAAACAGTTTTAGAACACTGTATATAAAAAATTATATACAGTCATGCTTCTATCTTATAATTGCAAGGGACTTACTTTGGGTCCTGGCGCCATTCCCAACAAAGTTTCAGCAATTTCACCAGATCATCATGCGGAATCGCCTTCATTGGGTCTAACATCTTCAGTCCGGTTGTCTGTGCCCCAGTTTTTGGAACCAATTCACTGCCTTCAACGATCTTCCACAAAGGAATGATCCTCTTCCTTTTCCGTAATTGGACCCCTTGTGCCAGAGCTTTACCTTTATCATTCAACCACACGTTCAACTGAGATAGCACAGCTGTAGGTTCATCCAAATCAATGTCCCCGACAGTAAACTCAAGCAGTGTCCCCTCCGTGCTCTCGCCAGTGTCACCCCCAAGCAACATAACTTCATTATCTTCTTTCTCACATTCGTTTCTTTGCACTTCCTTTTCCTCACTTGTTTGTGTTTTCACTTCCTTGCCCTCCCTTTTTTTCCTTTGCAATTTCTCTCCCTTACTGCTTTTTCTTTTCACTTCCTCTCCCTCACTGCTCTGTCTTTGGGCTTCCTCTCCTTTGCTACTTTTTACTTGCACTTGCTCTCCTTCACTTCTTTTCCTTTGCCCTTCATCTACCTCACTTGGTTTTCCTTGCACTTCACCCCCTTCAATCCCCTCCTCTTCCTTTTCCTCTCCCTCATTTCTATTACTTGTCCCTTCACCTCCTTCAATCCCCTCCTCTTCCTTTTCCTCTCCGTCAATCCCCTCCTCTTCCTTATGTGCTCCCTCATTTCTATTATTTGGCCCTTCACCCCCTTCAATCCCTTCATCTTCTTTTTCCTCTCCCTCATTTTTGTTACTTGGCCCTTCATCCCA